>NC_142873.1:125472500-125592500 GCF_051225735.1 Oryctolagus cuniculus | reverse complement strand
TGATATTTCACGGTTCTGCACGCCTCAGTCCCCGAGTCAGGGAGTGAGAATATCTCAGTAGTTCTGAATTGCATCTTAGCAAATTCTTAAAGTCATGGAACCAAATAATGATTAACAGTGTGGAATCTGACAGTCCCAAGCCCTAGACTATGAAACGAAATGAGATTCACACCTTAGGCCGCAAAGCTCAGCCCGACACCGGCCGACTGGTGGCTGGTGTCTGCCCCACACCTCTGTGACCGAGGCTCCGCTGTTCCTGAGGTTGCCCCCCACCTAAAGCCCACACCTGCTGCCTTTGCTCAGCTGCCTTGGTCCTGCTTCTCTCTGGGCTGCCAGATCACACCTGTTTCCTCCTCCCACGAGAGCCCAGGGAGAGATGGAGACAGCACCGTATCCCCAAAGCCAGCTCTTCTCTGAGCTGTTTGCACTCAGAATGAGGCTGCCCTTGGCCCCTGATGGGTTGCTTCAGTCTGGCCACACCCTGACTACTAACAGCCCAGGGTGCTCACCCCAGCAGGACTCAGGGATTCTTGTCCCCTCTCTGCCTTTATCTGGACCTAGTACCATGCCCTGTATGGCAGCTCCCAGACACTATTGCACCAAATATTTCCAGGAGTGAGCAGCCCAGCATTCGTGTGTGTGTGTGTGCGTGCATGTGTGTGTGAGCATGGACATGCAGAAAGTTGAAAAGGGAGTTTGAGGCTGTGTCTCAGAAGCTGAGAATGTTGAGACCAAAGAGGGGTGAAAAAGGAAATGAGGTGGCGGAAGCGGCCCTGGTGGGAGGTGGGGCCTGCCTTCAGGGTGCAGAGGACTCACAGTGGAAGCAGCAGGCAGCAAGGCCGGTCCGCAGTTGTTGGATTGTCCCATCATTTCGTTCTAGAACAAGCAAGCAGGCTACAGTGGGGAGGCCTGTTAGCCTCTGATGTGACTGTGAGTGGATTTCACCCAAACAAAGCTACCTGGGCATCTGGGGGAGGGATTTGGGAGTGCCATGTGTGGCTGTACAGGTGTGTGGCTGTACAGGTGCATGTCTGAGAGGCCAGCTGGAGCCCAAATTTGTCAGAGCTCTGCTCAGCAGACACACAGACACACAGGTGGCACATGATGCTGGAGAAGAGGGAATGGTTCCCTACACCCAGCACCCAGCCCCGGCTCAGGCTCAGGGTGAGGAAGGCGTCAGTATGCATTTGATAAATAAGAGACTAAACATAGGCGCACAGTGCTAGTGGGGGAACTAGAGGGGAGTTGCGGCAGTGGGCAGGACCCGTACCCAGAGGACCTCCTGGGCTACATGAGGGGTCTTCAAAATGTTCAAGGAAAATGCATACAATGTAAAAATCATGCACAGATTTTGGGGCCAGTGCCGTGGCTCACTTGGTTGATCCTCTGCATCCCATATGGGCACCGGGTTCTAGTCCCAGTTGCCCCTCTTCCAGTACAGCTCTCTGCTGTGGCCCAGGAGGGCAGTGGAGGATGGCCCAAGTGCTTGGGTCCTACACCCACATGGGAGACGAGGAGGAAGCACCTGGCTCCTGGCTTTGGATCAGCGCAGCGAGTCGGCCGCAACGTGCCTGCCATAGCGGCCACTTGGTGGGTGAACCAACGGAAAAAGGAAGACCTTTCTCTCTGTCTCTCTCTCTCTCTAACTCTGCCTGTCAAAAAAAAAAAAAAAAAAAAAAAAAAAGAAAAAAGAAAAGAAAAGAAAAAAAGAAGAAGAGACCTGTTTGGGAAAGGAGGCTGTTGGGGAGCCCCTGGAGAGCTGTGAGGTGGGGGTGCATCGTGGGTGAGGAGGGGGCCCTCCGTGTGCCCTGCAGGTGAGAGGTGAAGCCGAGCGTTTGTTCTTTCCTCTGTATTTCCAGCAGCCCGGTCGGGGTCAGGAGCCTCCGTGGTGAGTCCTCACCGTGTCTGTAGCTGGAGCCTCCCTTCCCCACTCCACCTACATCTGGCTCCTTGCTCTTCAAGCAATCCCCTCCCCCTCTGCCTCCACCTGCCTGCCGGTCCCAGCTCCCCCCTGCCCCTTTCCCTGTCCACCCCTTCTGCTCACCTACCTCTCCCTTGGCTGGCAGCCTCTGCCCATTGGCCACCTCATCTTCTTGCTTCAACTTCCAGCCTGGAGCCATGTCTCTCCCTTCTTTTAGAGAACACTGTGGCACCTGGAATCTTAACTCTTTGTGCCCAAGCAGTTGGAGTCAGAGGACCTGGCTGGCAGCCTGGCTCTAAGGGTGGTGTCGTTTGGGGTGTGGGGCTTTACCTCCCAAAGCCTCCATATCCTGGTTTCTTAAATAAAGACAGGCACTTTTGGACATGGCCACCTGTCCTGGCTTGCCTGGGATGGCCCCACTTTATGCCTGTTGTCCCTGCGTAATTACTAATAGTACCTCTTTCACTCCCAGAAGTGTCCCAGTTTGATTGATGAATTATATGTTCATCCTATTCCTAAAACTCTTATAAAGACCCACCTGGATGATCCTTTGAAATAATCCACATACAGTTTCTCAGCAGGGTTCTTGCCATACAGTAAATGCTCTTCAAATATTTGCTTTTTTTTTTTTATTTCTTTCCCAGACAGGCTGAGCTCCTGGAGAGAGGGACTATGTCTGATTCCGTTATAATTACCAGATGAGATGGCTGATTATTAGAGAATTTCAGGGACAGAAGCCCAGTGCGTGTCACAGTGCATGCACAGTGACTTTGTCTCTCGTGATTCAGAAGCGTGCCAGCCATGTCCTTTTGGCACTGTGCTGTGGGCTCGGAACAGGAGTGAACAGACGGGAGCCGCATTTCCTGTGTACCTACTATGTACACTGCTCTTGTTTTATGATTGAGTATTCGCATTCCTGCAGGTAGACCTGATGCTAAAGGTCTGAGGCTGTGAAAGACTAGTTCCGATTTAGGGTTATAAGAAACAGGGCTGGGAGTGGTGAGAGAGAAGATGAGGCGGTGGCAGGGAACAGGTGGTTTGGGGCGTGTCAACCCTGGGAGAGGAATTTGTGCATAAACCGAGGGTTAAAAATCACCGCACTGGGGCCAACACTGTGGCATAGAGGGTAAAGCCTCCGCCTGCAGTGCCAGCATCCCCTATGGGCACTAGTTCACGTTCCAGCTGCTCCTCCTCCCATCCAGCTCTCTGCTATGGCCTGGGAAAGCAGTAGAAGATGGCCCAAGTCCTTGGGCCCCTGCACCTGTGTGGGAGACCCAGAAGAAGCTCCTGGTTTCTGGCTTCAGATCAGCTCAGCTCTGGCTGTTGTGGCCAACTGGGGAGTGAACCAGCAGATGGAAAACCTCTCTCCCTCTCTGCCTCTCTTTCTCTCTCTGTGTAGTTCTGACTTTCAAATAAATAAATAAATCTTTTAAAAAATCACCACGTGATCTTTTTATTTTTTGAAGATTTATTTATTTATTTGAAAGGCAGATTTATAGAGAGGCAGAGGCAGAGGCAGGGAGAGAGAGAGAGAGAGAGGTCTTCCACCCGCTGGTTAACTCCCCAAATGGCTGAAATGGCCAGAGCTGGGCCAATCCAAAGCCAGGAGCCAGGAGCTTCTGCAAGGTCTCCCACACAGGTGCAGAGGCCCAAGCATTTGAGCCATTCTCCAGTGCTTTCCCAGGTCATAGCAGGGAGCTGGATGGGAAGTGGAGCAGCCGGGACTCGAACCTGTGGCACAGGCGGAGGCATAGCCTACTACGCCCTACATAGTGCTCGCTTACAGAACATCACCATGTGCGATGCAGAGGTGCTTTGCCCATGTTGCTTCATTGATTTCTGTAAGAATCCTACCAGGGAGACACTCTTACCACCCCAACATATGAACGAGGAAACAGACCCAGAGAAATGAGGGTTCTGCTCAGGCTAGGCAGAGAGGAGTTCAGGGCACGAACTGTGAGACTCCCGGGCCTGTGCTGTAATCAGGGAACCGACGCTAACAGCCTGGGAAGGCGATCTCGCCGTGCTGGGCCCGGAGGAGAGACACAGCAGGAGCAGCCTCGTCCGTCTGGCTGGCTCTGGAGGTGGGCAGGGGGTGGGCGGTTGTCACTCAGAGCTCTCTCTGCGTTTCCCGTGCAGTCTCTGTCCCCAGAAACTGGCTCCTCCGATGGAGACCGAGTCTGAGCTGGCGGAGGGAGGAGCCCCCACTCAGGTCCCAGCTTCTCGTGGTGGAGCCACCCCCTTTCCTCCAGAGACCACCATCTCTCTTCTAATTGGTGGAAAATTGGTTGCTAACTGTCAGGAAATCACCGATTTTCCATCCATTACCAGGGGGACCAGGGCTGTGTCGCTGTGGGGGCCTCAGGGTGGGAAGCAGATGGTGATTAAGCCTTGCAGTTAACCATCGGGTTGGTGGGCCTCCTCGGGCAGTCCTCCCAGACTGCTTATTAACTCCCTGCGAAGACCCGTTGGGTAGGAGATATTGGTTAAACGGAACGCAGAGCCACAGAACTGTTACTACTCATTAGGTCTTGGTTGTGGGGGGGAGGAGACGGAGGAAAAAACCGTGGCCTCAATCCAGGAATGTTAAACAGCCCCATAAGTTGGCAGAGAACTTTATAATTGCTGCTATTAAAATATATGTATTTATATAGGTGATTTGTTGGAGGAAAGAATTTCAGCATCGGAGTAGAGATCCCTGCTATGATTTCACCCAGGATTAAGTTGTTAGGGCCCAGATATTAATTAAGGCTGAGGGCCCCAATCCTTTCCTAATTAGCACATGGGGTAATTTGCCTGCAAATGCTACTGTTACAATTATCCTGAATTTGTCCTGAGCTCTCTTCCAGCTGGATTGGGTGGGCAGCGGGGAGGGGAGGGGGCAGGAGGCCTGAGTTCCGCTCCCACCCCTGCCTCCCACTTGTAGGGACAGGGTCTTTCTCTCTCTGGTTTCCCCACCTGCAACGAAGCGGGTAGTTAAAGAAAGGGGATGGAACATGTGGGAGAAGCTGGGGAAGACTCAACGCTCACCTGGGAGTTCCCACTCCCAGGATGATGCCCAGGCTCTTCTGCCTTCGACCCAGTGGAGAAACCCAAAGCCTGGTCCGGGTGAGGTCGGAGACTTCTTCTATAGGGCCCAGACTTCCCTGGCTGGGCGGGCTCCTTTCTAAGAGCAGGGAATGGGGGCGTGTGCCAGTCTCAGACAGAGCTGTGCACCCAGTAGTGTTACTTGCTGGTGGTGAAAACTGGCGGGCCCCTCCGTCCTCTGGCCGGTGCCTCTCTGCTCCCTGAACACCGTGGCCATCAGCATCCATTCATCCTCCACCTGTTCCAAAACACCTCCCCTCCTGCTCGCAACCCTCTTGTGCAGTGAATGTCAATCCTTCCTTCAGCACTTGATTCAAATGTCCCTCTTTATTCCTCCTTTCCAGAGTGGCCCAGGCAGGGCTAGTTGAGCACTAGCACTTTCCTACACTTCTGCTTTTCATGAATCTTCTATTTGAGGCTTCAGCTAACTGTGCCCAGCAAGGCAGTTGTTTTTGCCTTGAACTCACCTGTCAGTGAATTTCTCTAAAGCAGGACCCTACTACACTGGGTCTAACTCGACTTGAAATCTGTAGAACCCAGAGTGGGTCAGAGTTGGTTGAGCTTGGCTTGTTCTTGACTTGTGCTGTGTCTTTGGGAAATGGCTGTGGCTCCTTTTCCCCTGGCATGAAGAGGCACATGGGCTTTGCCAACTGGTGATGCCCTGGTCCTTGGTGCTCTCTGGGTCTGTGGGGACTGGACCTTGCCTATCCGCAGCCCTGGTATGGGTGGATGAGAGGGGCTCTCACGTCCCCACCCTGTCCCAGGCTCAGGGTGTGAGCTGAGAAGGCAAAGCCTGTGTCTCTTTCGATCTTCCTGAGATCCCTGACACAGACCTGAGCGTGCACATGGGGTTTACAGGGAGGAATGGAGGCTGCGGCTGCGTCACAGTGAATTCAATTGGCTGTGATGGAGCCTGCAAAGCAGACTGATAAAGGCCATTCAACCTCAGGCCCAGGACTTTGCCTGAAGATCCCAGGGCTGGCGGCTGGGGATCAAAGGCAAGAGAGGTGCTGCTGACTGGGAATATAAACAGGTTCAATAAGGGCTTAGAGAAATTCCTAGATGACAGATCCCTAGCAGGTAGCAGGTCATTAATAACCATGAAGGATGATGATGATAATAATAATAATTAATAATGCTTCCAAGAGGGCTTTTATGCTTTTGAAAGCCCCTTCCCAGCCAGTATCTCATTAGACACTCACCACTCACCTGGGGGAGGTGTGGATGCCCAGAAAGGTGAAGGGACCTGCCTGAGGCCACACAGCTTGTTCAGGGCAGAGCTGGCACTGGATCCAAAGGCCACCCTGTAAGAAGGTACTTTCTTACAAGGAGGAGTTCACTATTCAAAGCAGCTGTTGGATATGAGCCTAGAGTCCAATTTCTGTCCTCTCCCCATTTCCACAGCTCCAGTTCTGCAAGGCCTTACTGCTCTGTCAACTCTTCCTTCCAAAGCATGCACAGTGCACAGCAAAAGACCAGGGTCCTTGCCCTGTTCTGCTGGTGATTTGCAACATGACATTGAACAAGGGTCTTCCACTCTCTCCAGTGTGCCCAGCTGTGCAAGATGATGGCCACCTGTTCTAGCAAGTTAACCTCTTGGGCCTCCTGCTCCCTCTTGGCACAGTGAGGTGGCAGGAGTGCCTGTTGTGAGGAGCAAATGATACATCATGTGCCTAATGCATTTGCTTTGACATACCTTGCACAGTGACCCCTCATCGAATCCTGTTCTATAGAAGAGTAGACCCCAGGGGAGACAGACGCCAGGAGGATGCAGAAGCTGGAGGAGATGTTTGTGGTCTTCCCAAGCTAATTTATCTTTCTCTATCTTTGTAGTACTCTCTTAAGAGGAACACTTGTTCTCAAGTGAAGATCAAGGTCTCCCTTGGGGCGTGAAAGGGGCCAGTGCTGCCACCTACAGACAGAAACGTGATATTAGATTTATTTCTTGGAGAGGCTGGGTAAAGAGCATCAGGAGTTGAAACCCCAATGTGTCCCTCACCTGATTACTTTTCTGTTTTAAAGTCTATCATGATTAACCTCTGTTGTATTCAGGAATCCAACCTTAGTCAAAAGTGCTGATTGTAAGCAGGGTGCATATGGTGCCACTTCTGTTTGGGGCTGCCTCTGGAGACACGTTGCCATCACAGTGCCTCGTATGGGGAGAAGAGTGTTTGGTAGCCATTCATTGATTGGCTCATCACCTATCATGTCATTGTTTTGGTACTGGATGGAGATTTGGGAAAGCCTTGCATCTTCATAGAGATTGCGAAGCTTTGGTTTAACATGTCCCATTGGGGTGAGATGATCCCAAGGGAGGTACCAAGAATTGACCAGCTGGGAGACTTTTATTCTCAGAGATCCATGAGCTTGGAGGGGCTTCCTGCAAATTTGCTGGGGTCCAGAGAGGTCATGTTCTGTGGGCAGCGATGAACTCTGTCCGGCATGGGGCAAGGAAGAGAGATCTTAGCCACTGCACTCCTGGTCTTAGGGTAGAGGTGTGATTGATGGCCAGCTTCCACTGGCCATGACGATTGCCATCAGTAAGTGAAACTTGCACTGGACAGCCTGCGGGTTCAGAGCTAATGTAGGCTGAGAATGGCCACCATGCGTGTGCTGTTCTTGGGGCAGTGCGTGCTGGAGCAGCACAGCAGACCCAGTGGAGTTCTCTCTGTTCCCAAAAGGAGGAAATGGAGGTCCAGAATGCGAACCTCTATGTCGCGGGCCTCCTGGCAGAGGGGAGGCAGGACTGGAACCCAGGCCTCTTCACTCTTGCCCGCAGGCTCTCTGGGAAGACATTCGCAGGAGCTGACCTCCTGGAACTGGGCCTGGCTCCCACCTGAATCCCCCTTTCCCTGAGGGCCTTGGGGATGGAGCTTAATCTTTAATGAACCGGCTTTCAGTTTAACTGCTCACTTGGCAATGATTAATACCTGGTGACCTTCGCTGGCACCTGCTGATCCTGACCAGGACTGACCCATGGGAGGGCTGGTGGCCTCTAGACCCAGCTGTGGGCTCGAGACCCGGAGTGAGGCTTCGGAGATGTTGCCGTGAACTCTTACCAAAGGGATCACTTCCACCCAGTGCCTGGAATTCTGTCATTAGACTGTCACTCTTCACAAGTAGCATGTCACAAATGCCCTTGCTCTAGGGAGCTGATGAGCTAAGTTGTGTTTTAAAATACTCCTTGGACTCCTGGCTGGACAGTTCTGGGAGAACAACAGGATTCATGGCTTTTAGTCACAGGTTAGCCATCAAAGACGGCATGACTGGACCCACAGCATACCCAGCCTGCAAGCTCTCTGTGACAGGACAGGGACGTGTAGGGAGAGACGGCCGAGCAGCCTGGCTCTGAGAGCCTCAGGCTGTGAGCGCTCAGGTGAGCCACTGTGAGCCTCCGTTTGTTTGTCCAGTGGAGACAGACAGGCGTCTCTGGAGATACTTGAGTGGGAAATGAGAATGCACTTGCTCAGTATCCCAGCTTTCAAGGGGTGGGCTTAGAGGGGGTCTTCCTCCATGTGTTCTCTTCTGAGCTTGGCCTTCACCAACCCTTGTGTCTGTAAACACGTAGAGAAGATGCCTGGCTTATCTGGGGAGAAAATATTTCTTTTTTTAAAAAATTATTTATTTGAAATTCGGAGTTACACAGAGAGAGAAGGAGAGGCAGAGAGAGAGAGAGAGAGAGAGAGAGAGGTCTTCCATTCAATGGTTCACTTCCCAGATGGCCACAATGGCTGGAGCTGGGCTGATCCAAAGCCAGGAGCCAGGAGTTCTTCCAGGTCTCCCACGTGGGTGCAGGGGCCCAAGGACTTGGGCCATCCTCTACTGCTTTCCCAGGCCGTAGCAGAGAGATGGATCAGAAGTGGTGCAGCCAGGACTTGAACGGGTGCCCATACAGGATGCTGGCACTGCAGTCTGCGGCCTTACCCACTATGGCACAGCACCAGCCCTGGAAATATTTCTTGCGCACGCTGGGATTCTTAGCAGGATGAGTTCCAGCCCCGTGAGACTGCTTAGTTAGCCCGACATCAGGGACCCATCCTCTCCTACCCAGGGAGGCAGTGGGACCCCCCGGGGCAGGGCTGGAAACACTTCCCTCGGGATCTTACTGCTCCTCTGAGGATGGCCAACAGCGTGAGCTAAGAGCGTGCGTTGGTCTGAGCCTGTCACTGTCTCCTGCCTCTGTTTTGGGTCTTAGCTCCAGCTGGCACTAGCTAGGGGTCTGGCAGCACCTTGCTCCCACGGCTGCCTGGCGGAGGCTCTCGCACGTGGGCCTCTCTGCCTTTGGTGGAGAAGCAGCAGCCCAGTTCTGGTCCTCCCACCCTTCATGCTGAGGGCTTGGCCAGGCAGGACCACCAAATGGAGTGGCATTTGCCCCTCCCTCTGTGCAGCAGCCATGTGGGCTGTCCCCAGCTGCCTGTCCATGTCTTCCTCTTGCCTCTGCCTGGAATGCCGTTCCCAGAAGCTCTGTCTGGAAGACAGCTCTCGTCATTCCTCTGGGGGGCTGGGCACTGTTCTGGATCCCTGGATGCAGAACCACCCCCCACCCCCCTCACTTTCCTTGCTCTGTGTGTTGTCTACTTGCCTGTGTGTCCCACAAGCCAGAGGCTCCACACGGAGTCCCCAAGTTGTGGCCTGGGGCTCAGTGTCCAGGGCCGTCCTGCTGGCACCGCTGAGCTGAAGTCGGCTGTGAAGGCAGGACAGCGGCGGGTGGCCTCCCCTCGTGGGGATAGACTTGGAGGCCTGGGCTGGAGGTCAGACAGGCTGAAGCAGGGGACCGTGAAGCTCCCAGCGGAAGCCACGGCTCCTTCTCTATTTTGGTTTTTCTTTTGTGGGCTTTTCATTTCAGAAGTTAATCTAGTTAATGCCAATAATGTCATTTTGGCAAGCCAGCAATTTCCTTTTACCCTTTATTTAATGAGCCCCTACCTCCACCCCGATCTTTATAATAAAAGGCATGCAGGTGGGTAATTACAGAGGTGTGAAATAGGGGTGCTGGGCCTGGGCCAGCTGAGCATTGTGGAGCATCCGTTAGGGAGGGTCCTGGGGAACTACCCACCCCAGCACTCAGGGAAATGGAATCCTAGGGAGCGTGAGGCACTGGCATGAGGCTACACAGGAAGGAGAAGGCAGAGTCAGACAGGGGTTGGGTTCTTAGCTGCCGGCAGGGGTCCTTTCAACGACTCACTGCCAACCCTATCTCCTCATGTACATCCTGCAGAATAGGCGTGCCATCCATCCATCCACCCACCCATCCACCCATCCATCCATCCACCCATCCATCTACCCATCCATCCACCCATCCATCCACCCATCCATCCACCCATGCATCCACCCATGCATCCACCCACCCATCCATCCACCCATCCACTCATCCATCCATCCACCCATCCATCCACCCATGCATCCATCCACCCATCCACTCATCCATCCATCCATCCACCCACCCATCCATCCATCCACCCATCCATCCACCCATCCATCCATCCACCCATCCATCCACCCATCCATCCACCCATCCATCCATCCACCCATCCATCCATCCACCCATCCATCCACCCATCCATCCACCCATGCATCCACCCATGCATCCACCCATGCATCCATCCACCCATCCACTCATCCATCCATCCACCCACCCATCCATCCATCCACCCATCCATCCACCCATCCATTCATCCACCCATCCATCCACCCATCCATTCATCCACCCATCCATCCACCCATCCATTCATACACCCATCCATCCACCCATGCATCCATTCATCCACCCATCCATCCACCCATGCATCCATTCATCCACCCATCCATCCATCCACCCATCCATCCACCCATCCATCCACCCATCCATCCACCCATCCACTCATCCATCCATCCACCCACCCATCCATCCACCCATCCACTCATCCATCCCCTCATCCATCCATCCACCCATCCATCCATCCATTCACTTAACCATCTACTCATCCACCCATCCTTCCATCCATCTACCCATCCATCCTTCCCTCCACTTGTCCATGCATCTGTCCGTCCACAGATACTAATTCAGAGCCTACTGCATGCTGGACACCATAAATAGAGCAACGACCAAGACTGTTGCTGTTCTGATGGACATTGTCACCTCAGATTGCTCTCTGACACTCAATCTAGTGGAAACACAACATGTGACCTTCATTTCAATATCGAGTGGCAGGTGCTGTGTTAGATGTAGGCATTATGACTCTGTGGGATCACAGAGAATGTCACAAAGGAGGGAAGATAGCGCTGTAACAAGTCTTGGAAGACAGGTAAGAAGTTGTAAAGGCGATGTGTAAAGGCAGAGACAGCATCTAAAAGAATCTGGGAGGCTTTTTGCCCACACATATATTTTTAAAGATTTATTTATTTATTTTAAAAGTAGAGTTACAGAGACAGAGGGAGAGATCATTCATCTGCTGGTTCATGCCCAAATGGCCGTAACAGTCATGACTGGGCCAGGCTGAAACCAGGAGCCAGGAATCCCATCTGGGCCTCCCACAAGGGTGGCAGGGGCCCAGTCTTCCACTGCCTTCCCAGGCACATTAGCAGGGAGCTGGATTGGAAGTCAAGTAGCTGGGACTTGAACCAGTACTGGTACAGGATGCTAGTGTCTCGGGCAGAAGCTTGACCCCCTGAGCCACAATGCCAGCCCCCTTTCACTCAAAGATTAGCAACATTTATCTCTGGAGAATGGGATCTGCAGGGTAGTTGCAGGAGCGGGTGGAGGACAAATTTTACTTCCTGCTTTCTATCTTCGATATTGTTTGAGGTAGACTGGGTATGTGCTAGCATTTTAATAAAAGGATGTTTCTATTTTTGAAAAAGATGATAGTATAGCATGTTTAGGGAAGAATCAATGCCTCGGTGTGACAGGTACACAGTGTTGGAGGAAGAGAAGAACAAAACGAAGCTGTGGAGGTTGGCAGGGGCCTGTCTGGGAAGGTTCTGAAATGCTGGGTTTCAGGAGTTTGGTCTTTAACCACAAGGCCAATGGCAATGTGGGCCTGGGGCACAGCGGAAGCTCAGTGAACTCAGACCTAACACCGACGGCAGGGGCAAATGGGAGGCAGGGGCGAGAAGGTGTGGGCCTCTGCCGCCATACTGGGTGGCAGTGGGGAACAGAGCTAGGGAGAGTGGAACAGAGAATTCTGTAATGTGCAGAGAGGGGTGCTGTGGTCTCCAGAGGCGTGTGGATGTGTCCAGACCCAGGGACCTTGGCAAAAGTTGGCAACCATGGGACACGCTTTTTTGTAAAAAGAAAATCCCCAGGCCATGGGTTTTCCAAAACCAGATGCGAGTTTTTGGTGTCTTTGGTGGCTAGAAACTGACCAAGGCAGTTCACCATCATGTTCGCCTCCCCAGGGTGTCGGCCCCGTCTCTTCCTCCTGGGACGCCTCCTCAGCACCCCGAGGGTAGGAGCTCTGCAAACCTCCTGGCCTGGGTGCCCTCAGGACTGAAGCCCTCGCCCTGGCTCCCGAGGCCTTTTTCTTCTGCGCCCTGCTGTTTCTCCAGGTGCGCCTCTCACGACCTGTGGCCAAGGGCTCTCTCCTGGGAAACAGATGAGCTGTGCGATGTACTGAATGCATTTGCTGTTTAAAGCAGCCATGGCACCTCACTGAGCTTAGCATTCGCATGGGATCGCTCCCTGGCCACACTACTCACTGCGCCCTCCTCCCAGACTGCGGTCTCCTTCACTCCAGAGGGGCGACACAGGGGCTGGAACACACTGCCTTTCCAGTGTTTTATTTTTTAAATATTTATTTATTTATCTGGAAGGCAGAATTACAGAGCGGCCACAAGGAAGCCAGGAGCCTGGAATGCCATCTGGGTCTCCTACAAGGGTGGCAGAGGTCCACATACCCTTGGGCCATCTTCCGTTGCCTTCTCAGGCACATTATCAGGGAGCTGGACTGGAAGTGGAGCAGCTGGGACTGAACTGGCACCCATACGAGATGTTGGCATCATAGGCAGCAGCTTAACCCGCTATGCCACAGTGCCAGTGCCTTGGTAAACATTTTCTGAACCAATGTAGGCATAAACAGCTGGGAGCCTTTGTAGTGATTTCTCTTGTATAACAGAAAATCCTGCCACAGCCCTTTCTTCTCCCATCTCAAGTTACCAGCAGGGTCTAAATGTTCCTGGGAGCCATGGCCTCCTGCACTGGACAGATGCCAGACAGGCACACAGGAGACCTGAGTTCTGATCCCAACCCCTCTGCCCTGGGCAGGGTCCTCTGCTCTTCCCATCTGCGCTGTGAGGTTCATAACCCCAGTGCTGCTTCCCCGCAGGATGTGGGGAGGTGATACCAGGACCAATCGTGGTGCAACATCCAGAGAGGATCCGAGTGGGGGCTCCACTCGCAGCGCCAGTGGGGTCCTGCCCGGGGATTCGCTCCCCTCCTCCAGCTCGCTTGTGCCGGGCTCAGAGAATGTTAACTATTAGGCCCCAGCCCACCTGCAGAGCCTCAGATGAAAGCAGGCTCAGCGTGTAAAGTCTAATCGATGCCCTGCGCCTGCCGGCGGGGCCTCAGCTCACTCTGCCTGGAGATGGATCATTAATCCAGACACTCTGGCCTGGAACACTGGGCCCAGGAAGTCCCGAGACATTCCTGACCACCCACGGCTCAGACCGTCAGCTGCACGGGGCAGCCAGCCCTGCCGCTGAGTTGCAAAGTTTTACTATCTCAAAGTTAGATGAGACTCGGAGCATCTGGGCTGGACTCCCACCCAGGGCAGAAATCCAGGCACAGCGTGTGCACTTGAGGCTGGCAGAGAGCACGGTGCCCAGAGAGGTGTGCTTGCCGGGCAGCCCTGCCCTTGGAGTGGGCGGAGCTGCGTGACCTGGGACCTTGCCTTCTCTTTTTGTAAAAGTGGGGATGTTAGGGATAAATGAATTTGCTCGAAACTTTTTACTTGGAGATTTATAAAAATGACACTGAAACGCGTGCTGTTATTTTCATTTCTAACATTATCAGCACCTATCTTGGGGCTTTTTAAATTTCTATGCCCCTAAAGTCAGCTTTGGCTGATGAGATGTTGATTCTGGGAGATCTCTCTCCTTCTCTCTCCCACTGCCTCTCTCCCTTCTCCTGCCTTTAATTATTTACTTACTTTCTACTTATTTTTTAAAAAAAATTTTTAGATTTATTTATTTATTTTGAAAATCAGGATTATAGAGGGCGGGGGGAGAGAGAGAGAGGGAGAGAGGGAGAAAGAGATCTTCCATCTGCTGGTTCACTCCCACAGCAGCCAGCACCAGGTCAGGTTGAATCGAGGAGCCAAGACCTTCTTCTGGGTCTCCCATATGGGTGGTGGGGGCCCAAACACTTGGGTCCTCTTGAGCCATTAGCAGGGAGCTGGAGCTGGAACGTGAACTGGTGCCCATATACGATGCCAGTGTTGCTGGCAGTGGTTTTACCTACTACGCTGCAATGCCAGCCCCACTTCCTTACTTATTATGTATTTGAAAGGCAGAGAGACCAAGACAGAGATTTCCTATCTGCTGCTTCACTCCCCAAATGCTCACAGTACTCAGGGTAGGGCCAGACCAAAGCCAGCAGACTAGAACTCATCTGGGTCTCCCTCCTAGGTGACAAGGACCCAAGTACTTGAGCCATCGTCTGCTGCCTCCTGGGATGCACATCAGCAGGCATCTGGAATTGGAAGTGGGACCCGGGCACACTGACATGGGGTGCAGGTGTCCCGAGGGGGCAGCTTAGCCACTGTGCCAAATGCCTGCCCTGTCTTTCTGCCTTTCAGATAAAGAAAGGAAAATTAAAATAAAAATAGAGTGTTTATGATCCATGGGGCCTTAAATATAAAGACCCCTTTCTCTGCATGAGGCCCTGTGGCCCCGCCTTCCTCCTCAGAGGCGTCTCCTGCCTTTCCCCCAGCTCTTGCTGAGCTCCGACAGCCCCCGGCTTGTTCCACGGGAGCTGCTGCCCTTCCCTCCGGGTGATTTCCCACTCACCCATCAAGGCCCTACTCAGCCGGCCTCTCCCGAGAAGCCCTCCTGATTC
Source organism: Oryctolagus cuniculus (assembly GCF_051225735.1). NCBI lineage: Eukaryota > Metazoa > Chordata > Mammalia > Lagomorpha > Leporidae > Oryctolagus > Oryctolagus cuniculus. The sequence goes on along the minus strand of NC_142873.1, from coordinate 125,577,459 downwards.
CCTGTGGCAGTCTCTGAGGAAGTTACTTGTTACTTTGCCTGGCTTCTCCTGGTTTGTTGCAGCTTTTACTACCAAGGTGCCAAAGCATATTGTTTGGGTTTTGGCTCTTTTTCTTCTTGAATGAATAAAGACAATTACAGTGCAACCTCCCTGGGAGACCTGGCATTCTTATCCTGGCTAATTACAACAACGACGGTATTGGTCATGGGATCCTTGGCACGGCTGTTTTAAAAGCAGACAAATACCTGGATTCTGGACAAAATGACTGTGGAATCCGACAGGTCTGGGTATGAATTTATGCTCAACCACTTCAAAGCTGGGTGAGATCGGATGTGATTTCACCTTTCTCAGTCTGTTTCCTTGTTTGAACAGCGGGAATTTAGCAAAGCCTGTTGGAGAGTTCCTGTGTGATGGTGAGCGATACTTACAGTCAATGGTAGGGCATCCTGCCCGAGGCCACGAGGACCTCTCTCTGGCTGTCCCCTCAACTGTCAGATCACAAGGCTCTGCTGTCGCATCCTCAGTCACGTGGTCCTCCCCTCCGGGGCGTGGCCTTCCAGATGGAGGCCACTCTCAGCCCCCTTCTCAGTAACTTCCTAGCGTGCCTGCTTTCTAAGGGCCTCTCCAGCTCTGGGTCCCTGGAAGGCCACCTTTTTCCGAGCTGGGCAGGGGACCAGGAGAAAGCGGGGATGAGGGGACAAGCGAGGTTCAGGAGGGCGAGAGCCGGGTTTGCTCATGTCTCAGCCAGGGTTTGAGGCCCCCAAGCCTGGGGGCGGTGGAGAGGGCAGGGCTTGTGTTTTGCCTGTTGGATCCCTCATGCCTTGTACAGTGTTTGTCCAAGAAGAGATGCTCAGTGCGAGTCTGTTTGAATGGAGAACACGAACCTTCACGGAATAATGCTTCAGAAGAAATAAACCAAGATGATGTCCGCACCCAGGCTTCCCTGATTGCTTTCTTGGGAAAATGCCCATCGAATTCCATCACACAGCAGCTGTATTTCTCAGTGGCCACCTCCCGATCGGGATCGGAACCTTCCTAGGGAGATGAGGGAGGAGGGAGACTGCGGGAGCTCCCGGCTCAGGAAGCTGCGAAAGACAGAGGTTGTGGGACGCCACTCAGCACCTCAGAGAAGGCACCGGAAGCCCCGGAGGAGAGACGATGTTAGAAAACTCTGTGAGTCCCCGAGCCTTTGTCCTTTGTCTCGCGTCCTTATTTGTTCCTGTCGCACAGGTGGGCTTTCAGAGGGACTGGCTAGCGACTCTGAAGTGGAGAGGGACTTGTGAGGTCAAGTTGCCCCCAGGGACTGGAGGCTGGGAACGTCTTCCCAGAGGGGGGCCCAGGATGATCAAGGACAAGGACAAAATTCCAGAGCCGAGTAGTGCAGCAGGCAGAGGTCCAGGGGTTTACAGCAAGGAGGAAACACAGGGAGCCATTGGGAATAAGATAACCACCCTCGCCGCTGCCTCTCTGTGGGCTCTTGGAGGTCAGGGCTGGGTCTCAGTGTGGCTCGGAGGACAGGACATGGGGACACATCACTGCCTCTGGGGGCTCAGCTTCGAGCTTCCCAAATGCTGGATGCAGGATAAAGCCCGCTTGAACTCAATTTCCCCTCTTCCATTTCACCCTTTTATTTTAAGCTCAAGGTTTCCTCCTCCAGATGGAGTTCTCTCATCTGGTTACAGAAACTGGATCAGTGGAAAGAGAAATCCTAGGATGCTGGAATTTCAGGAACGTTTCTAGGGTGCCAAGAAAAATAGCTCTGGGATGAACCAATGGCATCATGATGGCAGATCTGGAAAATTCATTCGCCTCTGTCTGAGTCACAATCTCACAGGATCACAGAGCCCTTGAGGTCATCTGGTCTACTGCATGGTGTTACAGATGGAGGACCAGAGGGCCGGGGAAGGGTGAAACTCCGTGGTAGCAGACAGCATTGGAGCGGAAGGCTGCAGCCTTTCACCTCACTCTTATCAGATGCCAGGCCTTCTAAGAGCTGTCTCACATGTGTAGCTTTGCCTTATCAGCAGGAAGAAAAGATGACAGCAGGCAGTCTTTCCTGGCCAAGCCTCCATCAGGACCCACATAAATATTTTCCCAGCGTCTGCACGGCCAGCATCTAGTTGGCCAACTTCCAAGGACAGTAAATTATTCCGACAACTGGTTGCTTCCCGACCACTTCCTCGGGTGTGTGTTCTGACAACTGTGGTTTGTGGAGTTGGGAGATCTTGATGAGGATGGTGAGCTCCACCCTCACTGGGCTCAGAGGGCGATGTCTGGCCAGGAAGGAGGTACCCATGGGGTCTTGATGTCAATGCACTAGGGGCAGAAGATTGCTTTCGCTCAGTCTGAGAGGCCTTTCAAGTTGGGCCAGGAATCAGTTCTGGGGACTGGGGTGGGGCAAGCAAAAAGCCAGAAGCAGCCAGTGCGAGTCTGGTGGACTGGGTAAGGTCAACCAAAGGATATGGCGTTGCTGGCAGAAAAACCCATGGAGAAGAGGAAGGCGGTTTTGCAGCTGGCATGGTCTCAGGCTGTGAGTGATCAGTTTTGGAGCTCAAAGTTCAAAACGTGGGTGGGGTGCTCACGCCCATTGGTTCTGCTGCCTCTTCCAAGGCATGGGGCTGGCGGTGGGAATCCTGGCCGGATATGGCAGTCCTGGAATTCAGGCTCTGAATGTCCTGCCTGGTTGATAGTCAGTCTTCAGTCAACAGTTAGAGGAAACAGACATGAAGAAGAGGGCAGGCGACATCTAGAAAGAGTAGTAGGGCTGGGGAGTCTCAGTGCAGTTGAACTTGCTGTGGCGTAGAAAACAAGAAACATCCTAGATCCTGCCCGCTGCTGGGAGAGCTCCTTGTCACCCCCGTGTTAGATGCCAGGGGCTCAGGATCCGATGGAGTGGGTCTGATGTGCAGTGGGAAAGACCTCTGTGCCGGCAGGGTGAGAGGAACCAGGCTGGCACTGTGGCAAAGGCCCAGCCTCCTGTTGCCAAAGAGAAAGCACGCTGCATCTCCAATGGATACGGGGGGCTGGGAGGACCCATGCAGACCAGGTCTTGGTGAGCCCAAGATGTCTCAACCTCCAGCCCCCAGCCCTGCGTAGCTGTTCTCAGGAGCCCAGTGGAGACTCGGTTGCTCTGTCCCTGAGGGAAGTAGGCTGTGGGTTTTGGGAGGCCCAATCTGACTTCTTTTATGTAGTTTTTGATAACTAGAAATGAGACTCTACTCCCCAGTATGGCTTGTCATCCAGTCGCTCTCTCTCTCTCTCTCTTTTAAAAGGTTATTTATTTATTTATTTGAAAGTCAAAGTTACACAGAGAGAGGAGAGGCAGAGAGAGAGAAAGAGAGAGAGGTCTGCTGTCTGCTGGTTCATTCCCCAATTGGCTGCAATGGCCAGGAGCCAGGAACTTCTTCTAGGTCTCCCATGTGGGTGCAGGAGCCCAAGGACTTGGGTCATCTTCTACTGCTTTCCCAGGCCATAGCAGAGAGCTGGATTGGAAGTGGAGCAGCCAGGACTCGAACTGGTGCCCACTGGCACTGCAGGTGGCAGCTTCACTGTACGCACAGAGCTGGCCCGACAGCACTTTTTTGAGCATATAATCTAAATCCTACCTTCTCCAGAGATAGGCTATTCCAATTCTTGTCATCCTAAGCTATGCCGTAAACATATTTGTGCTGATTCTGTCTGGAAATGCAGAGTTGTCAAAAACGATGGGTGTTGAAATCAGGGGACTTGGGTTCAGGAACAAGAGAACCAGATGTGTATCCTTGGCCAAATTACTTAACACCTCTGAATCTCATCTTCCTCATCTGAAAACTGCAGAGATGGTCATGGCAAGGCGGAGATGCAGAACTGTGAGCCAAGCACAGTCCCTGGCACAAAGCAAAGCTTTCCTAGTGATCATTGACTTACCCAGGTTGAAGCAAATAAGAGCAGTCTGGCTTCAGACCCGCCGGAGTCAGGCTGTGGGTCGCTGGGCAGTGATCTCTCACTCTGAGCCATAGCTGTCTCGTTAGTGATGTGAGGAAAATAACGCCCCCCTCCAGGGCTGTGGGTAGGTTTTAAGAGATGCTTGTAAAAACTCCCAGGCTCTTACTAGGTTTGGGGGGGGAAACTGCTTCATTGTGTGCAAGATTTTTTTTTTTTTAAATGAGCTTGCTCTCCTCTTTCTAATGAATGTGAAAGCCACTGATTGCAGGCTAGGAGCATTGAAAAAATGCTCATTCCCTCCTTTCTTTTCACTCCTTAATTCAAGCCTGGTCCCCTCTCCCTGGGCTGTTATACCTGCTGCCCCACAGATCTCTCCTCACAGTGCTGGCATCCCATATGGGCGCCAGTTCGAGTCCTGGATGCTCCACTTCCGATCCAGCTCTCTGCTGTGGCCTGGGAAAGCAGTGGAAGATGGCCCAAGTCCTTGGGCCCCTGCACCCATGTGGGAGACCCAGAAGAAGCTCCTTGCTCCTGGCTTTGGATTGGCTCAGCTCTGGGTGTTGTGGTCATTTGGGGAATGAACCAGCAGATGAAAGACCTCTCTCTCTCTATCTCTAGTTCTACCCCTCTCTGTAACCCTGTCTTTCAAATAAATAAAAATAAATCTTTAAAAAAAAGTCATTGCATCTCAAAGTGTCAATTCCACTTCTCTAGATTACCTTTCAGGTGCTCTATTAGTTAATACAGATCAGGGAAAACATACGGTATTTGTCCTTTTGGGACTGGCTTATTTCACTAAGTATAATGTTTTCCAGTTGCATCTATTTTGTTGCAAATGACAGGATTTTATTTTTTTTTACTGTTGTGTAGTATTCCATCTTTATCCAGTCTTGGTTGACAGCCATTTGGTTTGATTCCATGTTAGCTATTGAGAACTGAGCTGCAGGGTACAGTGTTCTCCCTCTTGTTTGGCTGTTGGCTCACCTTCTACGTGTTGTTCCCGGTCTCTGAGCCTTAGATTTCCTGTTTGGATGTCAAGGACTGGAACAGATGATACCTCAGGGCCTGCTATGGTTTGAGTGATGGCATACGCTCTTAAATTCATATTGAAACTTAATCCCCAGTGCGAGCGTGTTAAGAGGTGTTACCTCTGGGAGGTGATTAGACCATGAGTATGTATCAGTGGGATTAGCATCTTTATGAAAGGACTTGCAGTTGACAGGAGCACTCTTCTTGTCCTTCTGTCCTCCTCCAGGGAGGACACAACAACCTGGACATCTTGGACGCAGAGAGAAGTCCTCACCAGACACTGTGCTGGCACCTTGATCCCCCACTTCCCAGCCTCCAGAACTGGAAGCGATACATTTCTGTCCTTTGTAAATTATCCAGCCTGTGAGGTTTTACTACAGCGGCGGCTCAAATGGACTAAGACTGCTTCAGCTTTAAGGCATTTTTAACAAAAACCTGATGTCCTCGGGGGGATCAGAAATTTGTTCTCTTTTTGTCTGTCTCCATATACACATAGACACATGGACACACAGATTCCCACTCACCTGCAAACTGTTGCACAGTGCACACCTCCTCATACGCGGGGACATGCACTTTCACCACACATCCTCTCTCTCTCTCTCTCTCTCACACACACACACACACAAGTACTCCTTCATGTACTTTTTCACACACATGCAGACATCCTGGTCTGTCCTGCTCACCACCGAGTCCCCAGCCATATCGCTAGGCGACACGCATGTGCACAAGCAATGAGAGGCACGCCCGCGAGGCCCAAGTGCCTGCCGATGTGTGTTAGATGCGTCCCGCACGCTCAGGCCCACCCACATTCCCACATTTTAGATCTCTTGGGGTCCCTTCAGGAAGCTGAATGAAGGTAGATCCTTTGCTCAATGTCCCATTGAAGGATTCCTTAGAGTCAGGTTTGGCCCCAGGGACACCAGAGGTTCTTGGTCCAAGTGTCAGGGATAACTCCATAGCCTGGCGTCTTGACAGTGCTCTGTTAGATGAAGTCGCTTTCTCAGATGATATCCCACCAGCTCCACGCAGCAGACCTGCGCGGGCCTCTGGAGGAGGAAACCTCCCAGTGGCACCGACAGCGCTCTGGAAGGTTAGCCCATCTGTCCGCGGTCAGAAGACCAGCCAGCCAGTGAATCCCCCGGCAGCACCCGCACAGCCCCGTCCAGGACGCTCCAGTGCCTCTCCCAGCAACTGTTTAAAGAGGATTATTTAGTCTCCAGTTGTTCCCCCCCCCCCCCGCTAATTTATTTCTTTCTTTATCTCATTTTTTGATCCCCTGTTTCCGCCTGCAAAGAATAGGGTTTCAGCAGGGAGTGAGGGAAGCCAAGTTCACCGTCAGAAGAAAAATCTAAAAGTAAGTTTTCCTTGTAAAACCCAGCCAAGATTCCTGCCAAATGAAATGCGAACTTACTGCACTCACACTCACCCACCTTTGCAAAGAACTTGCAAAAGGGACAAGAAAAGTTAATAAAGTTAATATCTGCTTCAGAGAACAGAGTGCAGCCCCTCTGGCCATATAATTTGCCAACTAATTAAAACATTATTCACACTGTTCTGTGATTGTTCAGGGTTGCGTCACTTTTTGTTCCCTGGAAGGAACTGGTGAAGCGCAAGCCTATTCCAGTTGCTTTGGCTGTGGGGCGGTGGGGGAGTCTGCGTGCGGGTCAGTCTGTACTGCCTCTTTTCTTTTTTAAAGGTTTATTTTATTTATTTGAAAGACAGAGTTACAGAGAGAGGTAGAGACAGAGACAGAGAGAGAGAGAGAGAGAGAGAGATGTCTTCCATCAGCTGGTTCACTCCCCAATTGGCTGCAACGATTGGAGCTGAGCCGATCTGAAGCCAGGAGCCAGAAGCTTCTTCTGGGTCTCCCTTGTGGGTGCAGGGGCCCAAGGACTTGGGCCATCTTCTACTGCTTTCCCAGGTCACAGCAGAGAGCTGGATCAGAAGAGGAGCAGCCGGGACTAGAACCGGCACCCATGTGGGATGCTGGCGCTACAGGCCAGGGCATTAACCCACTTGTGTCACAGTGCCGACCCCATGCATTGCCTCTTTTCCATAAGGATGGCACTGTAGGGGGCGAGGGGCTCCCTCCAGGGCTTTGGCCCAGCTCTGAGCACAGCCCCACTGGAGCCTGTCTCTTCTGATTCCAGGAGCCCTCAGGAGAGATGATGATGTGGTATGACAAGACCACTGCTTTGGACTAACACTGGCTGCTTTGAATCCCAGCTTTGCCCCTTGAAGGCCATGTGGCTACGGACAAGTCACTTAACCTCATGGGTCTTAGTTTTCTCATCTGAGAAAAAGCTATTGATACTTCTCGTTGGCAAGTTACCGCTAGAAAGAGGACCAGAATATCTAAGGAATCTGACACATCGCACAGGCTCCATAAATGGTAGAAGCCATCAGACTAACCAGCCTAGCACTGATTCTGCCCTGTATTGGATTTCACTCACAGTGTGGAGTGAGGCAGGTACTGAAGAAGGGAAAGAAAGACAGGCCCCATAGCTGGTCCCACAGTGGAGCTGGGCAGCTCTGTCACAGCTGGGTATCTCTAAAGGGCTTTCCAATCCTGGGAACTGTGTGTTGGCCGAGGGCTAAGACTGCATCTTCTCTGATCTCTATCCCTGGACTGGAGCATGGAACAGAGACACACAGCAGCTTCTCAAAGGAGTCTTAGCTGACTGGCCTTGCCCACTGCTCGCCAGCCAGGTCCAGAGAAAGTGTGGAAACAAGCTCAACGGTGTGACACGAGCGAGACGACTTCCCCGTTCTGCAGGGCCGAGTCACTCCTGTCCATTTCGTGAGAACTTGTTCCACGACTCTGCTGTTTTCTTCATGGTAAGAGGAAGGTCCCGTTGACTTCAAATCACAAAACATTGCTTCTCCTCAATAATTAACATGTCTTTCCCAGGATACTACTGTTACAACTTTTTGGGTCCAGTTACTGGTTTTTGGTACTGTTACAACTTTTTGTGCTGCGATAATAGAATGCCTGGGACTGGGTAAATTACAAAGACCAGAAATGTATTTCTGACAGTGATAGAGGCTGGGAGGTCTGAGATCAGGGTGTGTGTGTATGTGTGTGTGTGTGTGTGTGTGTGTGGAGCAGCATCTGATGAGTGCCTTCTTTCTGTGTCATTCCACAGTGGAAAGGTAAAGAGAGGGCGCGGGAGGGCGAGAGGTGGAACTTACGGTCTCCTGCCCTTTGATAATCAGCCTTCATCCCCCCTGGCCTAATCACCTCTCATTAGGCCCCACCTCCCAATGCTGTTGCGTTGTAGATTCAGTTTCCAAGACACGGTTGGGGCGGGCACATGCAAACCATAGCACTGCTATTAGTGATAATAGCGGTAATCTACTTCAGACTCTATTTAAAAGCACCGTTTTCCCTCTCTACCCACTTGGGTTTGGAACAGCAGCTGGGGAGTCTCCTGCAGTGAAAACAGGGCTCAGTTTCTTCCTTCTCTTTTTTACCGAGCACATCTGCTTCTCCTACCTCTTGCTAAGGAACATGGGTCTTTGATCTTGCCCTGGCCAGGGACAGGAGGAGAGAGAGAAGGAAAGGAGGCAGCAGAGTTTTACTTGACCGTATAGACTGGGAGATCCAGGGCTTGTCTGAGCGTGGCAGATATTTAACCTTGCTCTTTCCATGAGTGTTCTTGTGAAGTCTTTGGAGAACAGCTCCCCACCCCCATCCAGGTAACCTCTTGATGTGGGTAAATGCATTTCTATTTTGGTTGGCTGCTTTGGACTCCTCGCCAGCCCTCGGCATCTGCCAACATCACCTTGCCTCTTCCTGCTGGGTTTTTGGTCCCACGAGTTGGCCCCCTGACAGCTCCAGTATGACCGAGACCATCTTCTGCTCGTGTGCTCCCGAGCTGGCTTTGAGAAAACACTTATGCATTTGCTGCCTTGATAAACTCTGAGAAGGCACGTTGACCTCGGTGCAGCAAACTCCTTGACTTTATATTTAGCAGTGGGAGTTAGATTCCAGGCCACCATTTTCCTCCAATACCGGGAGTGGGGAGGGGGAATGTCAAGTTGTCCAATGATCCCATTAACGGCATTTTCCCCACACTTGAGTTAAGGGAGGGAGTAGACAGAGATGCACAATGTACTTGCAACTCTTTCCAGAAACCTCCTTCTAATCCCCACTCCCACCTCTCCCGCCTCTTTTATATCACAGAGGTGGGTGGTCAGCAAAGAGCTACCAAAGCACTTTTCAACACCACCTATTGCAGTCTTCGCATGGTGGTCTTGATTGCACTTGGGGATGTGTTATCCGTTATCTTGGGACCTCACACGAAATCTGGGCTAATGTAGTTAAATTTTAAGATTCCCTTTAGATTTGTTTTCAAGGCAAAACTTCGAGGCAGATATTGCTATCTCTACTTAGTGGATGAGAAAACAGGTTTAGAGAGGGTAAGAAGCTAACTCTAAGTACACAACTATTTGGGGTTGAAAACCAGGTTAATCAGACTCCAAAACTCAAGTTCTTTGGATTCAACTGAGGAGACAGAGGCATCCCCAATGTAGCAGCTGGAGGAAGCCATGCTGTTTGCGGGCCTAACCCAGAGCATCAGCATCAAAATCAGCCTGATCCCCAGAGGCTTGTCATCACAGCAGGTTCCTACCGTGAACCCATCTGCTGGGATGTCAGCCAGGACACGCGCTTCCTCAATGCCCAGGGAGTCACTTTGAAAGAACCATACTCTTGTGCTTGACCTGGGCATTGATTTCTTTTCCCAGTTCCCCTCCAAAGCTCTTACTTATGTGTTTTTCTGCTGTGTTAGTTCTGCTCATTATTGTGTTGAAGAGAGACTCTAAATTAACATGGCCTTTCTTATCACTCCCAACCTGTAGTTAAAAAGTGTTGTGTTTTATCAGCCGGCGCCACGGCTCACTAGGCTAATCCTCTGCCTTGCGGCGCCGGCACACCAGGTTCTAGTCCTGGTCAGGGCGCCGGATTCTGTCCTGGTTGCCCCTCTTCCAGGCCAGCCCTCTGCTGTGGCCTGGGAGTGCAGTGGAGGATGGCCCAAGTGCTTGGGCCCTGCACCCCATGGGAGACCAGGAGAAGTACCTGGCTCCTGCCATCGGATCAGCGCGGTGCACCAGCCACGGCGGCCATTGGAGGGTGAACCAACGGCAAAGGAAGACCTTTCTCTCTGTCTCTCTCTCTCTCACTGTCCACTCTGCCTGTCAAAAAAGAAAAAAAGAAAAAAGAAAAAAAAGTGTTGTGTTTAGCCTCTATCTTATTCATCTCTGTGTTTGCAACAGTTCTTAGTAAATGCTGTTCAAGCACAGAGGTTAGTTTAATTAATCCATTGGCCAAAGTTAATTTGAGGGTGGGTTAGCAGTTGAGGAAGAAGAAAGAGAAGGAGGGGATGTGTACCTGTGGGAGCTGTGGCACCAAAGAACGACGGCTCATGCCCCAGACCTGCCAGGTGACCCTGGATCAGTTACCCACTGCCCCTGTCCCATCAGCCTCACCGGGGTGCAAGGGGACCCTCTGGCATGACATATATTAGAAAGGAATGAAAAAGTATTAAATATGTGCATTTGGTTTGGGGAAGCAAACGTCCTGGAGCAGCCCGGGCCTCCTCAGAGAGTGGCCTGGGGGACCCAGAGAACTACCCCGGCCCATATGAGTTGCAAACAGATCCCCTCTCCGTTCTGGGATAAATTATCCACAAGGCGAAGGCGTCAGGGCTGTCTGCTCTCTGTCTGGCCTCCTTGGCCATCTCACTTCATGAGACATAAATCCCCAAGACTCCCCAGTCACTTTTAATCTTCATCGGTGTTTACTTTTTGGTTTTGTCCCCCCTTTTTCCTGCTCGCTGTTTTATAGGGCTATGGGTCAGGAGGGCAGAATCCAGACAAATCTCCCAGCTCTCCCTGCTGAGACAGTCGGACAGACACAGCGAGCTGCAGTGGCCTGGAGCGTTGGTGCCCCCAAGAAACCCGGGCAAGGCTGGAGGGGTTGACTTGAGGGCTCTTCCTGAGGAAGTGTGCTTATGGGATTTGCTTTTCTGATGTGCCCAGGCCTCCAAGTTCAGGATCAAGAAAGATAGAGGGGTGTACGCATGTGGAGAGGACACCAGTAGTGGGACTGGAATTGTTTCCATCACCGCTAGCAGGTTGACATTGATTAGGCTACTCATCATCTCTTAGCTTCAGTTTCCTCTCTTTTTAAAAGATTTTTATTGGGGCCAGCACTGTGGCGCAGTGGGTTAACGCCCTGGCCTGAAGCGTGGCATCCCATATGGGCACCGGTTCTAGTCCTGGCTGCTCCACATCCAATCCAGCTCTCTGCTATGGCCTGGGAAAGCAGTAGAAGATGGCCCAAGTCCTTGGGCCCCTGCACCGTGTGGGAGACCCAGAAGAAGCTCCTGGCTCCTGGCTTCAGATCGGCACAGCTCTGCCTATTGCGGCCAATTGGGGAGTAAACTATCCGATGGAAGACCTCTCTCTCTGCTTCTCCTCTCTCTGTGTAACTCTGACTCTCAAGCAATAAATAAATAAATCTTTAAAAAACAGATTTTTATTTATGTATTTGAACGAGTTAGAGAGAGAGAGAGAGAGAGAGAATATTCTATCCGGTGAATCACTCCCCAGATGGCTGCAGAGGCCAGGGCTGAGCCAGGCTGAAGCCAGGAGCCAGGAGCTTCTTCTAGGTCTCCCACATGGGTGGCAGAGTCTCAAGCACTTGGACCATCTTCTGCTGCTTTCCCAGGCCATTAGCATGGAGCTGGATTGGAAGCGGAGCAGCTGGGACATGAGCTGGCGCCCATATGGGATGCTGGCACCTCAGGGGGAGGCTTTAGGCTTTATCTGCTCTGCCACAGCACCTGCTGATTTTCCTCTTCTTTAATGGGAATGACAGTAACTAGCTCCTCAAGTGACTGTAGGGATCAACTGGGATGCCCTTGGCCAGTGTGTCTGGCACACTGATTGGCCTGTGGGAGGCTTTCAGTACAGTTTGCGACTCTCTTAAGTCACAGTTATTGGCAAGTAATGACTCCCTCGTCTAACCTTCCTCCAGACCCTCTTGGAAGTGTGGTGCTCCAGGACACGGCTTGCCTGGCTTCACCAGCCCGGGATCTCTAGCACCTAGGAGAATGGCTGGCATATTATCTGTGCTCGATAGCTGTTGACGGAACGAAGAATGAAGCCGGGGTCTCCGTGTGACTTCTGTGGGTACAGAGGAGTTTCCACAGAAGAGAGCATTGCCACAGAGATGTGCAGACGTCAGAATCAGAATGGGCAAACCGCTGTCTTCATCATCAAGAGGAAGCACTGAGGCTCAGGGAGGGGAGGGGGCTGGTCAGGATCACCGAGACGTCACGGGAAGATCTAGGACTGGACCCAGGCCTTCTTCCTCTCTACCCGATGTTCTTAATCCTGCAACATGTGATCAGCCATATCTTTAAGATAGAACAGAGGGGCGGAGACTGAAGAAAAAGACAAATCCAAGAAAAGGAAAGTTAGGGGAATAAAAGCATTTCTTCTCAGGTCAAGAGAAGGAGAGGGGAGCAGAGAGAGATGAGAGAGAGGGAGAGAGAAGGGGGGTGAGAGAGAGAGAAATAGACATGAAGAGACAAGGAGACTCAGGGCTGGTGCCTATAAAATGCTAAATCCAAAACAGACCGAGTCACATGAAAAATAACCTGAGTGTTTCTTTGCATAATGAGAACTCTACTCTTTCAAAAAAAATTATTTGAAAGTCAGAGTTTCAGAGAGAGAGAGAGAGAGAGAGAGAGAAAGGAGATCTTTCATCTATTGATTAATCCCCCAGATGGCCACAATGGCCAGCACTAGGCAAGGTCAAAGCCAGGAGCCAGGAGCCTCCTCCAGGTCTCCCATGTGGGTGGCAGGGGCCCAGGTACTTGGGTCATCCTCTGCTTCTTTTCTCAGGCCATCAGCAGGAAGCTGGATTGGAAGCAGAGCAGCCTGGACTTGAACTGCTGCCCATATGGAATGCCAACAATGCAAGCAGCAGCTTTTACCCACTATCCCACAATGCTGGCTCCAAGAACTCTACTCTTACTTGGGGTCAGCAATGCATCTGGCCCTTGTCCATGAAGGCCTTGGAATGGCGTAATATTGGTAAGTAGGAGTGTGGAAACCTTGACTTCCACTAGAAATCAAACAATAAAGAGTATTCAAAATGTTTGTGGAAATGCACATTAACAATTTCAAATTTTTGTCATCAATGTAAATTCACATTAACTTGTTATAATGTACTTGAATAGGATAAAGTCTGAGGCATTAAGAAGATAACACATCCGTTTGAAAAGTGCTCTCCTATCAGAGCAACATGAATCCTATTAAAACTGAAGCAAGAACAAACACCAGATTGATGGCAAAGTTTGGAGAGAAGAATGGTGACATCATCGATGGCTTACAAAAGTTTGAGAGGAAAATCCTCCAAAGAAGCCAGCAGTTTACAAGTGGGTGACTCATTCTCAGAAGGGATGGGATGATGACGCTGAAGCCTGAAGCGGTAGACCGTCCACATCTGTTGGTGCGAAAGCAATTCATCTTGTCCGTGCCCTAATTGAAGAGGACCGATGACTGACAACAGAAACAATAGCCAACACAACAGACATCTCAGTTGGTTCAGCTTGCACAATGCCATCTGCAAAGCTAAGGTTGGACAGACTTTCTGCTCACTGGCTGCCAACACTGTCGTGCCCAGATCAGTTGCAGACAGGAGCGGAGCTCTCAATGGAAACTGGAAACAAGTGGGATCAGGATTCTGACGCATTTCTGTGAAGACTTAAAACAGGAGACAAACATGGCTTTACCAGGAGGATCCTGAGGACGAAGCACCAGCAAGACAGTGGCTGACAAGAGGCCGACGTGGCCAGGTCAAAGCAGACGTGGGCTAGTCAAGAGCAGAGGTCACAGCGGCAGTATCTCGGGCTGCTTGAAGGATTACCGTTTGCTGACTTTCTGGAGCGTGTTTTGAGAGAGTTAGCCAAAGCTGAGGCAGAGGAGTGCCCAGCAAGTCTTCCCTGGAGAGTCCTTCACCACCACAGTGCTCCGGCTCATTCCTCTCACCAAACAAGGGCGTTTTCATGAGTGTTTCCCTGGCAAATCCGTGAGCATCCATCCTACAGCCCTTGACGTCTCCTTGTTTCCCAATCCTTAAAAATCTTTGAAGACGCCCATTTTTCTTTAGTTAACCATGTCAAGGAAAACACTTTGCCTTGACATGCTTAAGTTCCCAGGAGCTTCCTTAGGGATGGAGCGTTCTTAGGGATGGATTAAATGATGGGAATCATTGCTTACACAAGTGGCTTGATTTTGATGGAGCTCATGTTGAAAAATAGAGCTTACATTTTAATTTTTTATCCCATTTTCCACAGTTTTTTAAAAAGCCCTCCTGTACGTTATTATTTCAACCTTGTTAGCAAGACTTTGCTTTCCTCATAACCTATACAATGATGCTACTATAAGTACTACTATTCCATGAATGTTTCTATTACTACTACAGGAGTTAGTGACTTTTGGATGTTTGTTTTGTGCCAGGCACTGCTACACACATTTTACGGATGAAGAAGATGAGGTTGAGTACTCTGCCTGTGATCATCCCATTAGCAAAGGGAGGGAGCAGCAGGGCAAAGCCCAGATCACTCACCGGGGTCGGAATCCAGTGCAGTCTGTTCTCACAATCCCCTCCAGCCTTTCTCCCGCTGTTCTAGATGCAATCTTGCTCTCACGGGGTCCAAACAGGTTCCTCTAACTCCATTCAGACGTGCTTTCCCCATCCATCCACGTCTGCAAGTGTCCTAAGTAAAATTCCATCTCAGGCCCTGTGCTAGGAGCAGTCTAATGGAGAGGCTTCATCTAAATGGATCATCACAAGGTGGGGCTTCAAGTAAGAAAGGGAAGTACAACTCAACCCCAGCTCTGGGCATTACAGCAGGATTCCTGGAGGAGGAGAAGGCAGAATTTGGGCCACATCCTGGGGATGAGTATGTGAGTATCAAAAGTGGGAGGGATCATTGCTGCTGAGGGAACAGAGTGCAAACCAAGATGTACTGATGTGATACAGCACACTGGGGGAGGCAGCTGGACTCACAAGGCAGGGCGCCAGAACGTGAGACTGAAAAGGTTCTCAGAGTCAGAATGCTAACGACTGGCAGATCAGGCTGATGGGTGGCTATTAAGAGACCTTCACCAACAAGACTCCGTGTTATCCTCCGTGTTGACTGGCACATGGTAGGTGCTTAGCGAAACCACCAGAATGGCTGAGAAAGGCGTTCATCAAAATGTCACCATCACGGCACCTGCAAGCTTATGGGAGTCATTGCTACGGAAGGCCCAGGCCTGCTGTAACAGTGAAAAAAATCTTTCTGCCCTCAATTTCCTTCATGCTAGAACTTTGCTACTTCTGGAAGCAGATGGTGCTCCTGGCTCCTGGATGTGTTGGCCAAGAATTTCTGCCAGCCCCCAGGGCTTCTTATGAAACCTGAGATCTGAGCCGGGCCCCAGTTTCCCAACACATGCCTAAATCACTTCCACTGCTCTGAAGCCTATCCCACCTTCCCACCACTCGCCACAGCCAGAGGGGTCTGCAGCCAAGTTGGGTAGGATCAAAACTGCGCGCCCTGGGAAGCGTGGAGCTGGGACCAGGCCCACAAGAGATCGAGGGTCCACCCTCAATCCTGGAGCAGCTTTAATAACTCAGGGATCTCCTTGCAGACGTAAACCCTCAGTTTTATTTTGCTATTTATAGTCACTTATAAAATAAATAACACCCTTGATTGGAGGTTGTTAAATTGGTCCTCAACACTTGCCAGGGCCTGGAAGCCTGCTTGGTGTGACCGCTCTGGGCATTCAACAAAGAGCTTTGATTGCTCTTCTTTCCACCCTGGGTCTGCCATGCTCTTTCCACACAGTTGCACTCACACCTGCGGCCTAGTACTCCCTCCTGCAGCCTTGCCCAGCACTGGCCTCCCTGACTTCCCTCTTCCCAGAACATCTGAGAGAGGGTAGGATACACAACGAAACTTTCCACTTCTTAGAATCATGGTATTTCAGAATCTAAGGCTCTTAAGCCTAGATTATTAATGTCTAAAAATATTCAGATGATACATCGCGAGACACTTGGAAATCTAAACCATCTGTAGCTTAGAAGTAAGGAGAACCAGAAGATTGAAGGATGAGAACAGCAAGAAGTGAGGAGGAGCTCAGCTTGAGTCCAGGCCTCGGTCACCGGTGGACGTAGCTGCCTAACTGCTGTGGGGGTCGGTGGGGGAATGGGAAGCAGCGAAGTGACGGTTGCGGTGGACGGGTAGACCTGGCAGGGCAGTAGGGCAGGGCTGCTACTGCACAGAGATGCTGCCGGCTAGCTGACTGTGTTCACAAAGCTGTGCAAGAAACCTACAGAGCCCCTGGAGGCAGGAACCATTGAAAAAAATCTGAATTATTACTATTTGTAATCTCACTCAATTCGAGTTACATTTAGGACCTTAGACTTTTTGTGGCTTTAGTATTGCAGACTTTACAAGTCTTCTAGAAATTTAGGCTCCCACATATTTGGACTAGAATTGAGAATCTTAAAGATGTAGGTCATCAGAATCATAGATTCCTAAAATTTCAGGGTATTATAACTTGAGGGGCCCAAGACTGTATCTAGTTTAGTCTCTGGTAGAACAGGGTGGGGTTTGGGGAGAGTCTGGGCTTAAGAAGACCCATGGAAGCCATTGAAACTTTCACAAAGTAGCCCAGCATCCAAAGTATGGGCCAGCCGCCACCAGAGATGGAGGGGGAAGCAGCAGCACGTGGTTACCGTTACCAGGAGATGTATAAACAGGGTCTTGATTTACTGCATCTCAGTGCAGCTAACAGAAAATCAGAAGAGAAGCTTAGTACAGTGTTCCTATTTGTCTTGGTCTGCTGTCTCTACTACAACAGAATACTCCACACTGGCTAATTTATCAGAAACTGAAATTTATTTGGCTCATGGCTCTTGGGGTTGAGAAGTCCAAGAGTGTGGTGCTGTCATTTGACATTGTCCTGCCAGCTGTGTTGTCCCATGGCAGGAGGACAAAGGACAAGTGAGAGACAGAGACAGAGAGATAGAGGATAAGAGAGCGTTGGATGGCTTATACAGTACACCACCCTGGAGCTAACTAACCCTTCCCATGGTAATGACGTTGATCTGTTCATGAGGGCACAGCTCTCACCAGCCATTCACTTCTGATTAGGCCCTAGCCCAACACTGCTGCACTGGGGATGGAGTTCCCAGCACAGGGACTTTGTGGGGCCACATTCAAACCATCGCACTACTTGATGTTGAGGAAACGGAAGTCTGCAGGAGAGAAGCGATTTGTCCAATTGGAACTAATCAGTGACAGAGCAGATCCACACTGCTTGACTTCCTGCCAGTTATTTCCCACCCACTCCTCGTCTGCTGCTCCTGGACCGGGGGCTCTCATTTCATCCCCTTGACAGCTTTATGGGAAGCAGTCAGTATATCACCGTCTTATTTGGTAAATGGAAATACAAAGGACAATGAAGAAAGGAAATGGATTGTGTGATGGGAGCACTGGGCAAAATTTACAAGTTAATCCAGGGTGAGACTGTGCCTTACCCTTCTGTAGCCCGATTCTGTTTTTCTGTCATAGACCAACCCTTGAGCTTGGCCAAAGGCTGAGCCTTGACTTAAATAATACAGTGAGATAAAGCAGTTCGTGAGAAAAGGAGAATGCAGGCTTGTTCCATGCTGAGCAAAATACAGACCCTTTTCTGCACGGGGCCAGATCACTTGGTGCTGGGAAGTCTGTGGGCTCTAGAGTCCCCAGTAAAGAGCCCCCTGGTTTCATGGGGAAGGATTTCTAAGAAGAAGGCTCTCCCACCAAATACATTGCATGTTTCTCTCCCCCATGGATAATACGTGGCTCTTCTGACTGGTGAATTTGGGTAGGATTTCTGGGCACAGAGCTCCGTTGTGCTACTTTATCTTAAGAGCGGTCACCCTGGAAGAAGCACACTTTCCGTAGTGGCTCCCAGGTCTCGTCCTTGCAGGCAAGCTGGGCCCCTGGCTCAGTACTGCTTCTGGGGCTGATTTAGCCACACTGTTGGTCAGGACAGACCAAGAGTGAAGAAGCAGCTACCAAACCAGCTTGCAACAGAAGCCCATGTTCAGCTCCCAACACTGACCAGCGTGGAGAGAGTGCTCTGTTCCGCGCATTCAGGTCCCAGGTTATCTTCGTCGTGCAGCCCCGCTGCGTTCCAGAGCAGCACTTCTCAAGCAGGCTTTGATTTTGCCTACAGGAGACTTTGGAAAGGTTTGGAGACTTTTTTGTTGTTGTTGT
This sequence comes from Oryctolagus cuniculus, assembly GCF_051225735.1. Taxonomy (NCBI): domain Eukaryota; kingdom Metazoa; phylum Chordata; class Mammalia; order Lagomorpha; family Leporidae; genus Oryctolagus; species Oryctolagus cuniculus. The sequence continues at coordinate 125,559,178 of NC_142873.1, read as the reverse complement.
TGTCAGAAATGGGGAGTGGGGGTGCTACTGGCATCCAACACACAGAGACCAGAGGTGCTGCTAAATGTCCTACAATGCACAGGGAAGCTTCCAGCAAAGCATTGTCTGGCTGCAAACGCCAACAAGGCTGAGGTGGGACAATCCAGTTCTAGGGTCTTTTGGGGTCGTTCAATCAGCAGATGAGGAAAAGGAAGAGACAATTACATGTGGGAGGAGTTTGCAGATCTTGCTGGGAGATGGTGTACACCAGCACCCCCACTCATGTTCCGTGGTTCCGTGGTCTAGATCTAGAACCAGGTTAGCCACACACAACAGGAGATTGAGGCCACGAAGAAGAGGAAGCAGGTTTGCTGAGCATCTGCCCAGTCTCTGTCATAAGATGCGTTTGTCTCCAGCTCTAACCTATAACTGTAGTACTTTGGCCTCCATCTATATTCTTGCTTATTTATTAAATCATTCTGATTTAATCAGCCATGAGTTCAGTTACTGGCTAGGGAAAGCTGCTCAACTCTGGTGCAGGAGTTAATGCGTTTGGCCCAAGCTAGCTAATGCAGGACCTGGATGTAGTGCAACCGGCCTCACGGGGCTGGCGTGAGGCTCTCCCCCGCTCCATCTTCGTTACCCACCTCCTGACAGGCGGCTCCTTGCAACCACAGTAAGACTCTGACTTGCCCCGTTCCAGAAAAGCACATTTCACCCTGATCATGCGGCTCAGTTCTTCAAGAGAGGTCAGGGAAGAATTTTCCAAAAAGACATTTCCAGCCCCAGGCTTACTCAAAGCAGAGTGCTGAGCAATCTCTGGGTTCCACAGAAATCTCCTCTAACAGCAAAAGCGGCTGTGGGGAAGGAGCCCGTGCTGGAGGCGGGCACCTGACATCGCCCTGGACGCATTCCCTCTCTGGATCTCAGTGCCCTTGCTATGTAGTGGGCTCCAGAGTCAATGTCCACCTATCGGCGGCTTCTCTTGGTCCTTCTCCCCCACCAAGCTCACCCCTTTCTTGGCATCAGTATCCACTTAAAGATCTTGTTTGTCAAGGGAGGGCTCAGGGGAGGTGGGTGGCTTAATGACCATCTCCCCTCCCAGATATCCCGGTTGGCAGAGGGAAGTCCTTAGGAGGTTGTCATAAATAACTAGCCCTTGTCCTTACTCCCTCTGAAGGAAGTCTGAGCTGTGACTGCTGTGGCTCATTTGGGCAAAGTTGGGAGCCCAGAAGCATTCTCATTGGAAGATCTGCTTGTAGAGTTTCATGTAACCCCAGCCCGACTGGGAGCCAGGAGCTTGGATGTTCTTATAAGGCTCGCTCAAGTCTCAAAGAGGAGGCGGAGAGTTACATGCCAGGTGAGAAGTGAGGGGTCTGTCTCTGGGGATGGAGAGGCAGGATGGCCTTTAGATGATGACTCCGGGAGAACCATCTAGAGTTTCGGATGGGATCCTTGTGAAAACTGTTTCCCCTCCTTCTTCCATTTCTCTTGGAACATCCAGAATAGGACTCAGCATACAGTAGGCATCACTACAACTGACTGTAATGGGCATGATATGGGCATTATTTGAAGATTTAAATTGTTTTTGGTCAAGGATAAGCAACTGTGTGTTAAAAATTGTATTCACAATGGAAAAAAAAAAATCAGACATAAAAGATTGTCTGCATCTCCCATGTCAGCAATCCTGAGTCTGAGAGGAGGAGCAGGGGAGGGAGGAAGAATGTGGGGGAAGAGTCCAAGACGAAACTCTGCTGACTTCAAGTTCTGGCTGACCCAGCTCGTGAGTTCCCCGAGAGAAAAGTCAGTGAAGATTTGTTGACTTAGTTCAACGTGTGGCTTGGAGCTTTCTGGGCCCACAGCTGCCCCTACCCACTTCTCACTAACACGGTGTCCTCTTGCAGGGCCTGAACTGCCAATCAGCAAGACTCACTCCCTCCAGCTGGGCAAGAGGTTGCCCCACCACCACCAGCAGTGGGAAGTGCAGGCCAGATACCATCTGGAGGTAAACATCTGCCGATTGATAGCTTTCCCGCAGCTTTGGAGCACCCCGGTTGGCACAGGAAGACAGCTCAGGAGAGAGGGGAATTGCCAGCATCGTTGAGGGAAGGGCAATTATTATAGAGAGGGAAGTCCCCTAACTTAACCCAAGTGATAGAGGAGTTTCTGGGAGAGATGCCCCTAGAGACTGGGTATGCCTACAGGAAGAGGGGGCAGGGAAAAGTGCATTTCCTGGTTGGATGCTTGCTGATGTCTGCATCTGCATGCCCATTCCAGACCTGCAAGGAACGTAACAGACTCTGACAGGCACGTTCTAGAAAGAACTTGGTCTCTGTTCACTAAGATTTGAGGGCACATATGAAGCAATAGCATTTGCTACTGATTCTTTTTTTAAAAAACAACTTTACTAGGGCTGGCATTGTGGTGCAACCCCTGCAACTCTGGCATCCCATATTGGAGTGCTGGCTCAGGTCACGGCTTTTCTGCCTCAATCCTGCTTCCTGCTGATGTGCCTGAGAAGGCAGTAGAAGTGGCCCAAGTACTTGGGCTCCTGTCACCCATGTGGGAGACCAAGATGGAGTTCTGGGATCTTGATTTCCGCCTGGTCTAGCCCCTCCCATTGTGGCCATTTGGGGAGTGAATCAGTGGATGGAATGTCTCCCTGTGTCTTTCCTTTCTCTCTGTCACTCTGCCTTTCAAATAAATACATAAATGAATATTTAAAAAAAGATAACTTGGGGCTAGAGCTGTGGCACAGAGTGTTAATCCATCACCTGTGATGCCGAATACCATTTGGGTGCTGGTTCTAGTCTTGGCTGCTTCACTTCTGATCCACCTGCCTCAATACACCTGGGAAAGCAGTGAAAGATGGCCCAAGTTCTTGGGCCCCTGTGCCCACATGGGACACCCAGATGGAGTTCAGGCTAATTGGCTTTGGCCTGGCCCAGTCAAGGCTGCTGTGGCTATATGAGGAGTGAGTAAGAGGATAGAGGATCCTCCAACTCCAGAGCCTCTATGTTTCTCTTTTTCTCTCTCTGTAACTCTGCCTTTCAAATAAATGTCATTTTTTTGTCTTTAAGATGTATTTATTTATTTGAAAGAGAGGAGACACAGAGAGAGATCTTCCCTCCACTTTATCACGCCCCAAATGGCCGAAACAGCTCAGGTTGGACCAAGCCAAAGCCAGAAGCCAGGAAATTCTTCTGGGTCTCCCACATGGGTATAGGGGCCGAAGTACTTGGGCTACCTTCCATTGCTTTCCCAGGCATGTTAGCAGGAGCTGGATGTGAAGTGGAGCAGCTAGGACTCAAACTGTTGCTCATATGGGATGCCAGCATGGCAAATGGTAGCTCAACAGCATTGGCCCCAATCTTTTTTTTTTGAAAGAAAACTTTATTGCAGCATAATTGAAAAATTGCATATATCTAAAGTATACATTGTCGGGGGCCAGTGTTGTGGCATAGCAGGTAAAAGTGATGCCAGCATCCCATATGGGCACCAGTTCAAGTTCTTGCTGCTCCACTCTCATCCAGCTCCCTGCCAATGGCTCAAGTGTTTGGGTCCCTGTCACCAACGTGGGAGACCTGGAAGAAGCTCCTGGATCCTGGCTTCAGCCTGGCCCAGCTCTGGCCATTGCTGCCATCTAAGGAGTGAGCCAACAGATGGAATATCTCTGTCTCTGTCTCTCCCTCTCTCTCTCTCTAACTCTGACTACAATGTTGTAAGTATTGACGTGTGTATATACTCCTGAAGCCACTGCATGTTTCCTTTGAACAAATTCACCGTTTTGTGATTACTCCCCCATCCCATGTCCCACCCACACTTTCCAGGCAATCAGTGGTCTTCCTGTTGTTACAGATTAGGCTGCATTTTCTAGAGCATTATAAACACAGAATCATGCCATATGCACTCTTTTTTTTTTTTTAAGATTTCTTTTATTTATTTGAAAGAGTTACAGAGAGAAGTAGAGACAGAGAGAGAGCTTTTCCATCCACTGGTTCATTCCCCAGATGGCCACAACGGCCGGAGCTGCGCCAATCTGAAGCCATGAGCCAGGAGCTTCTTCCGGGTCTCCCACGCGGGTGCAGGGGAAAGATGCTATGGTTATTCATATGCATGTCTTGTATGGACGTATGTGTTTAACCTTCTTCCAAGGAATGGTTAGGATGTACAGTAACTAACTACCCATTGTAAGAAGCTGCAGAACTCTCTTCTGAAGGAGTTCTACCTTTTTACCATCCCATGAGCAGTGTACAGAATTTCAGTTCGTCCACATGCCTGCCAGTGCTTGGCATGATCAGTCTTTTTGATGATAGCCATTTTTACAGGTGTGTAGTGGTTTCGAAATTGCTACTAATGATGAGCACGTTTCCACATGCTTGTCTATCATCCATATCCATCCCCTGGTGAAATGTCTGTTCACACATTTTGTCCATTTTTTGTTGGGTTATTTGTTTCCTTTTTATCAGGTTTGAGAGTTCTTTATAGATTCTGGATGTTAACCTCTCTAGTAAGTCTTGAAATCAGGTAGATTTATCCAACGAATACTGTTCTTTTTCAAAGTTGGGCTTCTTCTTGGTCCTTTACACTGACATGCAAATTTTGGGACCAGTTTATCAATTTGCACCAAAAGCCTGCTGGGATTTTGACTGAGATTTTATGCGTCTGTCAATCACTTTGGGGAGAGCTGATATGTTAAGAGTGAATCTGAGGCTGGCGCCGCGGCTCACTAGGCTAATCCTCCGCCTAGCGGCGCCGGCACACCGGGTTCTAGTCCCGGTTGGGGCGCTGGATTCTGTCCCGGTTGCCCCTCTTCCAGGCCAGCTCTCTGCTATGACCAGGGAGTGCAGTGGAGGATGGCCCAAGTGCTTGGGCCCTGCACCCCATGGGAGACCAGGATAAACACCTGGTTCCTGCCTTCGGATCAGCGGCGGCCATTGGAGGGTGAACCAACGGCAAAGGAAGACCTTTCTCTCTGTCACTCTCTCTCACTATCCACTCTGCCTGTCAAAAAAAAAAAAAAAATTAAAAAAAATTAAAAAAAAAAGAGTGAATCTGAATCATGAGAAGGTATGTCTCTCTTTACATCTGTTCTCCCTCGGTGATATTTTGTAGGCTTCTGAGCACAGGTCTTTCCTATCTTTAGTCAGTTGAACTCTAGTTGTTTAGTATTTTTTGATGGGTCCTACTGTAAACTTTTTAAACATTCCATTTCTGATGGTTTGTTGATAGCATATAGAAATACAATAGTTTTTGAACATTAATCTTATATCCTGAGACCCTTCTCCATGTACATATTGGTTCCAGCTGATTTTTTGCACACCCTGAACTTGCATTGGTTTCTGAATATTAAATCCACCTACATTCCTTGAAAAAATTCCACTTGGACATGATGTGTTATCCTTCTGATATTTTGGATTTTATTTGTTAAAATATAACATGGGTTTGATTTGCTAAAATTTTGCATTTTTTAAAGAAATTGATTTGTAGTTTTCTGGTAACATCACTATCTAGAGAAACAATGGTATAAAATGATGCCATGGGTAGCATTCACCCTTTAATTATCTGAAATAGTTTGTGTGGAATTAGCAGTGTTCTTTTCTTTATTATGTGAAAGAATTCACAAATGAAGAGACTAGAGTTTTCATAGAGAGGAAACTTATTTTTCCTTCTGAAAAAATCTAAACTAAAATTTCAGTTTCATTAATAGATACAGGGATTAATCAGATTATCTATTTTTTTGTGTGTGTAAAGATTGTTAATTTGTGTCTTTTAAGGAATTGGTCCATTTCAGCTGAGTTGTCAAATTTGTGGGTATATAATTTCTCATAATATTCTCTTTTTTAAAACATTGTGGAATCTGTAGTTACGTCACCTCTCTCATTCCTAATTTTGTAACTTGTGACTTTTATTTTCTGATGAACCTGTCTAAAGATTGATCCGTTGTATTGATCTTGAGGAATTAGCTCTTGGTTTCATTGTTGTGCTGTTTCCTGTTTCATCAGTTTCTGCCATGGTAATTATTATTTCATTGTTCTTACTTTATATTTAATTTGCTGTTTTCAAGTGTCTTCAAGTTTGTTAATCTTTTCTTCCCAGAACATTTTTTTTTATCCAAGAACATTGTAGTTTTCATCTTTAGGTTTTATTTGAAGATTTTTTTGATGGCTTCCATGTTTCAACTTAAATTCTGAATGTAAAGAATTCAGTTACAACAGTGACGCTGGTGTCTTAGTCTTGCCAATTTTAACCCTGTCTCAGGCCTGGGTTGTTCTGAAGGGTTGATGTGCTCCCTGTGTTTCCTTGCTTCCTTGCCCACCTGGTGGTCTCCGATCAGATGCCAGGCACCGGCTTCTATTTCTATCCCCATACAAATCTCCCAAGGAAGAAGGTGCTCTGTGCTGTGTCCACCTCCCCCAACTTGACGTCAGCTCTCCAAGAGTGAGATTTTTATTCTCATAAGTCTTCTTGAGCTTTGCGCTGGGCTGTCCTGAGTCACGTAGAGGCAGCTTGTGTTCCTGAGGCCCTGCTCTGGTGATATTTGGGAGACATTTCTGAGCGGTCTGGGGCTGTGTTCCCCACCACTGAGCAAGACCTGCTTCCACGCTCTGCCAGTGCCCGGAACTCTGATTTCCCCCAGGCTGGTTGAGAGCAAGACATGATGTTAGCAGCCATGTGTGAGCACCTGCTCTCGTATTTTCTCAAGCGATTTCCCACCCCCCACCTCGAGTTTTTCTGCAGGTGCATGTGCTAGTTAGTGCTTGGCTGAGTATCAGAGTAGGGTCCTTTGCAGATCTTTCCTCTTTACTGCTCTGTGCCGTGAACTTGAGACCACGTGAGCTCTCAGCTCTCCTGAACTCAAGGAGGCTGCTGGGCTCTGCTCAGCTTTCCTTTCCCGCCCTGCGGCCTGGAGCCTGGCTGAAGGCAGCCAGCGGGGACAATTGCAGGGCTGACTTGCTTGGTTTCGTGTTATCTTGTGCTTACATCTTGAAAAGTGCTTTCTAACATCTTGCCTGTTTATTGTTTGTTTTAGGTCAGATGGATGACCTAACTCCAGCTAACTCCAGCTCTTGTGACCTCAGTGGGGTAAAAAATGCAAATCTTCTGCCATCCGCTTCTTCCTGAAGGTTTTGCTGTCTGGCAGGTTGGTGGAGCAGCCACTTGTGAAGGGAGAGCAGGGGCCCAGGGAAGTTTTCCAAGGCAGAAGAAGACGCTCTGTTCCGTGTCCACCTCCCCAACTTCACTTCAGCCCTTTGAGGGTGCAGGAGACCTCCATGTTTAATGGGGCGCAATCATCAGGAGAGAGGAGTTAAAGGAAGCCCTGATTCCTGGGGACCCTTGACACCCAGCCAGAGAGCGAGCTAGGGGCATGGTCAGCTGCTGGGACAAAGCAGAGCAGGGCCATGGTTCCTCCTCTCTGCGGGGCCCTCGGTGATGGAAGGGACTGGCATAAAGATGAACATCTGCCTCCAAACCCGCATTCAAGGATGCTTCAAAAAGCTTACGGAATAACGGAATCAAAAGAGTCTTTTATTTTGGTGCAAAACATTAAAATTCATGCATTTTTTCATAATGTGCATTTCCATGAACTTTGGAAGACCCCCTTGTAACTCTTTATGTCACATCTAATGGGGGACCAACTTGTTGGCAGAGGCCACCGACAGTGGGGGAGCGGATCAAGCCAGTGTGAGGTCAAAGAACACGGACAAGTAGCCTCTTATCTAAGATGACCTCTACTGTCCCTCTTATGTTCCCTTCTTCCCTCAATGTGACGGCCCCTGGACCCAGTAAAGGAGGAGAAGACGAGGCCACAGCCCCTGCCTATTATTGTTGCTTGAGGTTCAGGTTCACAAACTTTAAATGGAGGCGAGGAAATGCTATTGAGATTGCCTTGAGGTTAGGATTGTGAACTGGAATGGCCTTCTGGTATCTGTTATGGATAAGAATGTGATGGCACCTGCCTGGAGATAGCATTAGGAGATGGACTTAGGTGCTGGACAGTTCATGGTTAATAGGAATAGCTGGAGAAAATGAACTGGACTACAGTCAGGCACCACACAACTTTCAATCCATGACAGACTGCATGGATGATGCTGGTCCCCAAACAGAGTGGAGCTGCAAACTTGCTGTTGTCTGGTGTTGCTGGCAGTCGTAGCAGACTATTCGCATGTTGGTGATGATGCTGGTGTAACGCCCACACAGTATGGAACACCTGACCATCAGCCGCTTGGTTACTGCTTACACACTTAGAGACACACGTACTTCTGCTTACTAAAGCCGTGTGCCTTGTTCCACTGGCAGCAGCCTCACAGCTCTCCTGTTTAGGGAGAGGCCACGGGGAGGGACTGACCTGCGCCGCTGTCTTGGTGTGTGTAAGTGCATTCTGTGAACTTTGCACAACGACAAAACCACCTAACAACCCATTTCTTGGCATGTGTCTCTGCTGCTTAGTGACACGTGACTGCCCTCGTCCTGCTACGAATGGAAGCTTCTCCATAAACTGTCTGCTCTGCTGACAGCAGCTGCTGACTATGGAGAGAGGCACTGTGCTGAGTGCTGCCCACGCTTGAGCTCGATTGCTCTTTACAACCTGTGAGATAGTAACACTTTCACACACCCATTTTACAGAGGAGGAAACTGAGGCACAGTTCCCGTGCCTAAACAAAGATGCAGACATCTCACCTGTGTCTGGCTGGTCCACAGCGAGCTCCGTTCTCCTCAGTCCCCTTGCTGTTACCCCTGACGTTTTCCCAAACACTTCTGCTTGTGTGTCCAGAGTGCTTCCCAGTTCACTAAGAGCCTCTCCGCCAACCCACCTTGTGATGGGGCCAGAACAGATCACATCCATTTTTTAAAATATTTATTTATTTATTTGAAAGTCAAAGTTACACAGAGGGGGGAGAGAGAGAGAGAAAGAGAAAGAGAGAGAGAGGGAGAGAGAGGTCTTCCATCCACTGGTTCACTTCCCAGTTGGCCACAATGGCTGGAGCTGCGCCAATTGGAAGCCAGGGGCCAGGAGCTTCTTCCAGGTCTCCCACATGGGTGCAGGGGCCCAAAGACTTGGGCCATCTCCTACTGCTTTCCCAGGCTATAGCAGAGAGCTGGATTGGAAGAGGGGCAGCTGGGACTCCACCCAGCGCCCATATGGGATGCCAGCACTGCAGGACGCGGCTTTACCCGCTAGGCCACAGCGCCGGCCAGCTCACATCCATTTTATGCAGATGCAGCGCTGCCTCAGAGCTCCGAGAGCCGTGTCCACGGGAGTGGCACCAAGTACCTTACTTCACCTCTTCGCACAGTGTGACGTTAATGGTTCCTTTCTCCGTGGCGTTAGTATAGACAAAGCGCGCCATCGGTGTCCGCGCTTGGTCTGCTCTGCCGAAGGATTAGCGTTGGTGCCACCTGCTCTTTACTGCCGGGTAGGTTCTCTGGCATCTGGGAAGAAAACTCTCAATGAACGCAAACACGCCTGCTTCTCTCACCCACGTCCTGCGGGCCCCCTTTCCTCACCCTAGCTCTCTTAACTCCGAAAACCATCTCTGCATCACACAAAGACATTCCCCCACCGACAATAGCAAAGGGGGAAGTTATTTTTGCTATTCCTGGAGAACCCCCGCATTTGGCGCTGGATTTCTGCCCCTCATTTGGCGCTGGATTTCTGCCCGGTCTTTGTACGCGCCCCCGGTTCCACTGCCGGAGGCCAAGAGAGCCCGGCGGGTAGTCAGCGGGTCTGAGGGGCGCGGACCTGCAGTACCGTCTGTGCGCAGCAGGCGGCAGGTGCGGCCTCCGGAAAGCAGGTGAGGCGCCGCGCATCGCCGCCTGCGCGCAGCTGCGCCCTGGAGATTCGGAAGCAGTGGGTTTGCCGGGCGCCCCAGGAGGACGCTTTTTTTTTTAAAGCTCCTCGAGTGACTGACTCAGGAAGTCCCTGCTTTGGCGTGTTCCAGAGAACCGCAGGCCCCATGCCACTGCTGCGCGGGCCGCGGCCGGTGATTCCTGCAGTTCGCAGAAGGAAGGCTTTGCAGCGCGTCGGGATCAAAGGGACCCCGAGACTGGGGGATGAAGCCCTGGCGAGGCGGAGGTGCAGCCACTGCCCCGGGAGCTCCGGGATGGGGAAGCCACAGGAAAGACCCGCTTCTTGAGGTCGCTACAACTGCAGGCCCCCGAGAAGTCAAAACCGTGCGGAACGCGCTGTTGCCTGAGTCCGGATTGCTACCTGGGCCACCTATCTCCGGAGGCCGCGTTGTCAGCAGCGCCCGAGGCTGCCTCTTGCCACCCGACCGCGAGGGTGCTCTCTCGCTCCTAGCCCGGCCTGTCCTCCTGCCCTGTCCTGTCTGCTCGCTGTCCTTGGGCAAATCAAAATGCCCCTGGGCCCGGGTTTCTCTTGTGTGAGCCAGGATGATGGACTGAGAGAATGAATGGTAGGCGTACCTGCAGTCGTGGAAAGAATTAGAGCTTTCTCCCGGGCGCGCTGTCTCCACACTGGAGGCCAGGGGGCCGGGGAAGCACATAGCCTGCACCCTGCCTTCCCAGAGGTCACGCAGCCTAGAAGGCACAGTGATTTCCCCAGGGAGGGCAGGGATGGAGGCCTCCTGACTGCCAGCCCAGCCCAGCCAGAGTCTCGCCGCCTCTCCTGACCAGCTCTGGCCTCCCTTCTTTCTCCTCTCCTTTCATCAACACTCAGCAAGCACTTGTTTTACTGGTCTTTTATACAAGGGCATTAGATGAATGTTTGGTGGTGATCAGCTCGGTCACTCGTTTAGCAACAAGCACTTGCTTTGTGCCAAAGCCATCCCAGGGAGATGGTGAGGAGCCCAAGAAAAGCGGGCAGTGCACACTGGGCAGTCAGTTGGCCCTGGGGGAAGGCGAGGCAGGCACCAGCAGGGCTGCACGCAGCACAGCGGCAGGCTCGGGGCTCGGAGGTCTGGGCACGCGACCTTGCCTGCTGCCTCTGTTGCCCTGCCCCGAGACGGCACTTTCCCGGCCGATTCCTCAGCTCCTGTGTGACAGGTGCCTCCCACCTCACTCTCTTCTCACCTGGGTCTTCCTGGAATTGGAGCCTTTTCCCGGCTTCGGCTGTCATCGATTTCATGCTGGCGCCTACATCCCTATCTCGGGATGAAAGCGTTTGTGTGAATGTTCCCTAGAGCGCAAGAGCTCCTTGTCCTAGAGTGAGCTCGTTTCTCCGCCCACCTGCTTTCGTCTGTGAACGCCGCGCGGCTCCCTCGGCCTTGCTCCTCCAACATCCCAGGGTCCCTGTGTTCTTCAGATCACAGAGTTGGGGAACCCTAAGCATCCCCGCCCCAGATGCCTTTGCGCACACATTTTCTGCTGTTGTCAGGCTTCAGGTAGGACCAAGACTCACCTGGATTGTCACAGCAACGTTTCCCTCGCTGGTCCTCTCCCTTCGGATTGTGCTCACCCCTCAGCCCTCCACGTGAGACCCTCGGACAGACAGAACTCCACCAGTCACAGCCCCTCAGCGCTTCCCTCTGCTTGCAGAGCCAACCTCCTCCTGACAGCAGCCCCTGGACCTCTGTTGTGGATCAGATCGTGTGCCCCCAGAACAGCGGCTGGAGAAGGTGAACTGATTTGGGAATGGAGCTCTTGAGATGTGATTGGTTAAGATGAAGTCATCCTGGAGGAGGTGGGCTCTTGACCCATCAGTGTGGGCAGAGGGGACTTTGGACACAGGCGCAGTCTGGGAGGGAGGATGCTCCTTGTAGAGTGGAGGCAGAGACTGGAGTTGTGTTGCTGCAGGTGACAAAAGCCTGCAGGAGCTCCCAGAAGCTGGAAGACGTGAGGAAGGCTTCCCCACGAGGGCTTTGGAGGAACTCGCCCCTGGCAGTGCCTTGATTTCGGACTTGCAGCCGCCAGCACTGGGAGGCAATAAACTTCTGTCGGTCTGTGGGACTTTAGGGCAATGACAGCCTGTCCTGACCCAGCTACCAACTATCTTTCCAGTCGCATCTGCAGTCACCTGCCTCAACTCACCCTGCTCTCTCAGAGCAGCCCCTGAACTGGACGCTGGGCCGTGCACAGCCCTGAGAACCCAGCACGCCCCTTCTCCACCTGCCCGCCTGCCCACTTCTGCCCTCCTGCAGCACGGTCTGTGGGAACGGCTACTGCCGGTCTCCTGCATGTGCTCAAGGCCTCCGGGAGAGCAAGGACTCTGCGTCTGTCTTCTCTCTCCACAGTGCCTTAGCAGTGGAGGCTGATCTCGTGTAAAGCTCAAAAAAAAAAAAAAAAAAAAGTGCGTCTGGTCGCAGGTTCTCCTGGAGAGGATGGTATGGGGGTGGCAGGATTCTAAACACTCCTTGCTACTCACTGGGCTGCCAGAGAGGGTGCTACCATGATTTCCCCAGCTACTAGTTAACCATGGGGCACGCAAGCCCCAGGGGACCCACACCCAAACTGCCAGTGCTGTTGCCTCGGCTCTGGCGCAGGCGTGAGGGAGGTCCCTCAGAGGCCGACACCTAATCACTGTCCCTCTTCAGATGAAAAACGGGGAAAATGCAGGCTAACTGTTGTTTAGTGACCCCACCCCCCAGCCCTGTAAAATAAACACTCTTTTCAATTAGGAAGATTTGTCACCGGGGACAGTAATTCCGTGTCCTACCAAAACAAACACAGTTGTAATTAGTTTTATCCAGGAAGAAAATTAACTCTGTTTATCTTGGCATAATTAATCATTGACCTCTTTCTGTCCGGGCAGCTTGGGGGAGGGCATGGGAGTGGGGCGGGGTTGTGATCTACAGCGAAGGGGATTCCGGGACCCATCTATCTCTCCCCTTGGTTACACAGCTGTCTGCGTGAGTTATTGGAGATAATATTCCTAGCCAAGGGTTGTGGAGCTGCCCTGGAGCTAGATGCAGAGAAACACCAAACAAGGCTGTGGTTTGATGGCTTCAGTCTGCAGGGAAGTTTAGATGCGTCTCAGACGGGCTTTGAGGCGCACTGCAGAACCCAAGGTGTGCTTGGCTTCTTCTGTCACCATCGCCCAGGCTTCCACAGTCCTGGGAATGGGCACAGGAGCAGGTTCTCAGTTATGGGACAGAGCTGTTCCTGCAGAGGAAGGGCTGGCTTGGGGGTTAGGGATTTGGGTTTTGGTCCTAAGTGACGTTTCTAGCTGTGACCCTGGGCAAGACTGTTACCTCCTAATAATAAAACAAAACAACAATACAATAAAACAACAACAGAACCAGGATGTAGGGGTCAGGGTCATTCATCTGCACCCACAGAGATGAAGTAAGGATTAGAAGTGAGGTATAGGGGTGCTGTGGTATAGTAGATAAAACCCCTGCCTGCAGCGCTGGCATCCCATGTGGGCCTCGGCTTGAGTCCTGTCTGCTCCACTTCCAATCCAGCTCTCTGCTATGGCCTGGGAAAGCAGTAGAAGATGGCCCAAGTCCTTGGGCCCCTGCACCCGGGTGGGAGACCCGGAAGAAGCTCCCAGCCCTGTCTCACCCCAGCCCTGGCTGTAGTAGCCATTTGGGGAGTGAACCAGCAGATGGAAAGTCTCTGACTGCCTCTGTCTCTCCTTCTCCCTCCTCCTCCTCCTCCTCCTCCTCCTCCCCTCTCTCTGTAACTCTGCCTTTCAGATAAATGAATAAAAATTTTTTTGAAAAAGAAGTAAGGAACACCAAGCCCCTAGCACACAGGGCCTGGGACCAAGTAGTTGGTCGGTGAATGTGGGAGGTGTTGCTATGCTCCCCTGAGCTGACCAAGGGCCCAGGGCGGAAGGACACACAGACGGGCTTCTCCTGTTTCAGTAGACCTGCTCTTCACAGAGACCTTGGTGTGTGCTGGGTTCCTCTGAGGCTGTGGAAATAAAAGGAGGGGCGCTCACAGCCTGTGGGGAGAGGGGAGTCTCCCCAGATAGCCTCAAGGTGCTGCAGCAAATGGGAGGCACACACACAGACTTGAGAGCCCGATCAAGATGCACACAGAGAGACAAGGGGACTCGGTTTCCCAGCTCTGGGCTGTTCTGCTGAGGTTCAAGGCCTCGCTGAAGCACAAGGGAGGAGACACAGGACAGTGTAGAGGGGGCTTGCAGATGGTGAGTCGATTGGACCCCAAGTATATAACTAGAAAATGGAGCAGCTGGGCTGGTAACCAGGGTCACCCACGGAAGCCTGTTTTTCATCGGTTTCACCTTGGGGGTCCTAGTAGAGCTGTAGTGGCTGGAGTCCTACCCCAAGGCCCCAGGGCCCAAGGCAGGGGCATCACAGCACCACGGCCTCTGGGGCCAGGCTCAGGACCTCCCAGAGTTAGCAGTGCAGCTCGCTGGGGCTCACCGTAGCTCTTCTGAGTCAGGAGCTCTCGTAGGAAGATAGCTTACACTAACCACTGAAGGTGAGTCTGATGCTCTCTCCACCCCTTGGAGTCATACAAATTTACCCCTTTGCCCACGGTGTGGAGATGGCTACTCCCAGACATGTGCTCGGGGTGGGGGTGGAGGTTGTTCTCTAGGCACAAGGCAAAGAGAACCACGAAGCCCAGGAGTTCCCTGTCCTGAGCCGAAGGGAGCAGACGGGGGGCATGAGGTGGGCCAGGGCCCCTAAGAGCCGGCTGAAGGGCTCACATGGGGGTGTGTCTCTGGCGGCAGGAAACCAACCCCAACCAGGCACCTGCTTGGAGCACAAGGCCCCTAGGAGCAGGCTTCTGCAGCAGGAAAGAGCTGCCCAGGTCACTTCTTGAAGGCAGAGAAAGCTCAGAGTGGGGGCAGTATCTTGTTCTCACTGCACGTGCACGAGTGGCTGGCAGGGTGCAGAGCTTTTGTCTTCTGCAAACCTAGCTGGCAGTGGGAGCCAGGAAGCCAGGACAGAGAGCAGCCACAGCTTCGGAGGATGCTGAAACTGGGCTTTGGGAGCTGTGTGATGCCTGGTCCTGCAAGAGGAACTCCGTGGGAACAGGGAAGCAGCAGAGGCTGGCGAGTCAGAAGAGTATATTCTGTGTCCAGCTTCTGCCAATGGCAAAACTGTGCAAACTCGGGAAGCAACCTTCCCTTCTTGGTCCTGCCTCAGGCTCCTGGTCTGTAAAATGGGGATAAGAGGGTCTTCCCTGTGAGACTTGCAGAGGTAACCACGCTGTGCACAGCACCTGATCTAATCTTCACAACAATCTTTAAAAGAGGGAGGGACCCAGGTGGCTTCCCCAGAGTCTCCCAGCGTTTTTAATGGAAGAACCAAGGTCAAATCCCAGCTCTGTCTGACTTAGGAGCCTTTGCTTTGATCATCTTCTGTTATTCCTCTTGTCTAGGAATGAATGAATGGCTCTATGTAGGCAGAGACTTCAGAAAGCCGATGGAAAATGGAATGAGAAGATGAGATGGTTTTGCTTTGCACAATCTTGAAACGCATGCCTAGTTTTTTCATACTATCCACTTTCTACGAACTTCTTGAAGCCCCTTTGTGCAGCTGCCCAGCCTCTGAGAGGTATCTACAGCCGTCATCACCTCCCTGAGAAACTGGGCTTGGCTCTGCCTTGCCACTGCCTGCCGCAGTGCACACACCTGCTGTCATGGCTGGGGAGTGCCGTTTCTTTTTAAGGTTTATTTATTTGAAAGGCAGAGTTACAGAAAGGCAGGGTGGGGGGAGGGGAAGAGAGAGAGAGAGAGAGAGAGAATTCTTCCATCTGCTGGTTCACTCCCCAGATGGCTGCAATGGCTGCACCAATTTGAAGCCAGGAGCTTCTTCCAGGTGTTCCACACAAGTGCAGGGGCCCAAAGACTTGGGGCATCTTCTACTGATTTCCCAGGCCATAGCAGAAAGCTGGATTGAAAGTGGAGCTTCCAGGACTCGAACTGGCGACCATATGGGATGCAGGCACTGCAGGTGGTGGCTTTACCCACTACGCTACAGCACTGGCCCTAGTGCCATTTCCATTTGCTCGGGGTACCTATCATTGCTGGCAGGGCTGAGGCAGGCCCAGAACCAGGCAGACCAAACTCCGTGGCTGCTGGCTGACGGGCACCAATCTGTGTGTATGGGAGAGGCAGAGGGAGCAGCAGGGCAGCAGGCGGGGATGAGCTGGCTATCACTCCAAGCAATAAGCATCCAGTGTTAGGGAGCTCAGGCTCCTGAGCCATTCATGGAAAACAGTCTGGGAAACGAGGTGGCACCAGGTGCATGGGAACGAGCAGGCTCACCTGCTGCTCCCAAGTTTATGCAGACTAGGCCGCAGCGACAAGTGTATGGAGCTCAGACTATGGCTGGCAATAGTCCCTGGCTCACCGCACTGAGCCAGGCATCTTCAGGGGTGCAACCAGGAAGTGGGGGAGCCCTCCCCAGAGGGGGGCGGGGCTGCCAGTAGAAGTCTGCTGGAAAGAAGACCCAGGGCCATTTCTCTGGCTTCAGCTTTCTGCAGGCCAGAGGCAGATGCCTTCGTGGAGAGCTAGGTGCAGCTCAAAGCTGGGGCAGCCTTGTGGGGCAGTGAGTGTTCAGCAGAGGCCACAGACGGCTCATCAGTGGGGCTGGGCGCTCAGGGAGGTCTGGGGAGGGGTGAGCCGGGGCACTGCAGGTGACTCTGTACTGCTGCCCTGGCTCCCCTGCCTGGGGGGGCTGGGGTGGGGTGGTATCTGGTACAGGACTGGTGACGACAGCGCCGTTGGAGTTCAGAGAATGTGGCGTGCAGAGTGTCTGGGGTGGGCCTGTAGCAGGGGAGGCGACGTGGTGAATTCCACCCCCAGGTGGAGTCCCTGTGACCAGGCCTCCCCTGGATGACGCGGCTTCTGGGCAAACTGAACGAGTGTAGGATGAGGATGTAAGAAGGCGGGAGAGCAGGGTAGGAGGGCGTCACAAGGTGGAGTCCAAGCTGTGTCCCAAGAGCGCTCCTGTGCCTGGCCCCCCTCTGGGGCCGGTTTTACAGATGATGGCAGAGGTGAAGCACTGGCCAGCAAGGCTCTGGGTGTGCCGGGTGTGCCAGGTGTGTCAGCGGTGCTGGCGTGCACAGTAAGCCGTGGCCGCCTTCCAGTGGGCAGCCGGTCCTCAGGCTAAGATGTTGGTCAGAGGTCTTTTTTTCTTTTAAAAAGCCATGTGTCTTCTTTATCAAATACATTCCATTATAATCCTTCTGAAATACAGAAGATAGAATAAATCATACCATAAAAGAGGGTAATATATGATAATATGACGGTGGCCAATTAATACACGTAAATCTATTTTTTATGGACAGCCATCCAATTACTTAAGATTAAGAGATAATTCTAGAAGTAACACGACCTGGAGGATTAGTAGACAATTAAACACTGACTTCCAAATTGCTAGATGGGCAAGTCATGCAGCATGTGTCGTCAAATGTGTGTGAGACCCAACAGACATGGCTGAGTGTCACCACTGGTGCCTACAATTTAAACAAAATCCGGCTAGTGTAGTTGTTCGCCTGAAATGATCTTGACCAAAATTTCTAAAAGTGTGGCTTGCACTCTTCTTTTTCAGACATGCTCTGCTTCGTTTTACAATCTTAGCAGGCAGTGCTAGGGGAGCTGAGTGGGCGTGAGGCACTGTTGTTTCTTACATGCAGAACATGGGTTTTACTGTTTGGTTCCATCAGCTCCCAAGCATTTCAGGCCTAGGAAGTGAGAGTTCCTTTACTGCTGACACTTTGCCATTTCTAACTTATCATCGCCCACCTTCCCAGGGGTCCTTCTTGAGCCCCCCAGAGAGCCTGCAGGGTTTGTCCACTACCTGGGTTTCTGGAGAAGAGCACGGCTGTTTGGCTCCCCCTTGTGGTTGGATTACTCAGAAGGTGTTGCTTGCAGGGGCGCAATGCCTTATTTCTAGTGAAAAAGTGTGCATAGTTAGGGGGCAGAGCGTGATGACTTGATACGTGCATACCCTGCAGAAGGATCAAATCTGAGTCGCCAGCCATCATTTCCGGTTGTTGACCGTGGTCACCTGGCTAGCGCTAGCACTTGTCCGCCTATCTATTCCCAAGGCCTTTTAGGAATGCTAAGAAAACCGTGCGGGGGGTTGGGGAGTGGGCGGGAGGCGTGGCAGACCCAAGACAAGGGAGGATGTCCCAGGAGTAGGGTTTCCTGGCACATAGTAGGTGCTCCACACAGGGCTGATAAATCCATGGGCGAAGTCATGATCTGGAGGCAGGGATGGGCTGTTGGGGATGAAAGAACCGAGGTGAGGAGGCCCAGGGTGTGGCGGCCTGGAGGAAAGGTGCCAGCTGTGGGGAGGGGGGTGTCATGGGGACTCAGCACCACCAGCTCCGGCCCGGCCCCCGGTTCTCTGTGTGTGCGCGCGTGCGCTCCGCCTTGGAGCTCACAGCATCTGCTGGTGATCACGGAGCTGCTTCACACCAGCAGTGCGCAGTCTCCACTGCAGGAGCAGTCACCCGGAGGGTTAAGAGCAGCGCCGCTCAGCGGGCCCCAGCTCTGGAGAGGCCCAAGGCGGGGCCTGCGCACTGCGCGTTTTAAGAGCTCCCTGGTGTGCGTGCGTCTCTGAGGCAGAGATGGCTCAGGCGCGGTTTCTGGCCCCTGGCAGCTCCGGGTGCCTGTGATCCAGAGGTTGTTTTCCAGGCCTTTCCCTCCATGTAATTGGCGTCCTGTGGCAGTAGATGATGTTATTGCAGCCTTACGACGATGGCTGATGTTCATCACCAATAAACCCTGAGAGAGGTCTGGACGCTTGCGTGCATGAGGTGACCCCGACAACAAGCGAGGGGAGTGTGATTTACTCCCCGGGCCTCTGATGTAATTAAGTGTGCATTATAGAGAAAGCTGCGCTGTGCAGATGCAAATTAGCAGCGACACTTGGCCTTCCCGTGGCCATTGTGTGGAGGCGACTGTGCTGTTGTTCCAGCACTCAGAGTGCATTTACTCCCGGAGCCAGCGCGGGAGGGCCACTGGGAGAGAGCACAGCACACTCAAGGCAAGGCGCGAGGCCTCTGGACTTTGTCACATCCCTGAGAACGATTACTTCATTCCCTGCCCTGCTTGTTCTCCCGTACACGGTGCAAGACATTGAACGCGGGTTGGAGGAAAAGGAACAGGAGAACTTGACCGAAGCCTGGGCAGCTCCTCTGTAGGCAGCTGTGTGGATGGAGCAAGGGCTTCCTACGGGACATGCACAAAGGGCAAGCGTTTTATTTCGAGATGCTTCTCTGCAGGGGAAGTATGTGAAGAGCATGTTAGAATTCTGAGTCGTGTCTGTGTTGGCAGCCTGGCCTGGGTCCCTGCCCTACAGTCTCTCCCTCCAGCCTGGTGGGGCTCTAGCCTAACCACTGACTGAACATTCACAGATGAGGCTGCTGCCAGATACCATGAGCTCTGGATTGGAGTAGCGGGAAGCCAGGTGGAACAGTAAGAGGAGCGGGGAGAGCTAGCACTGGCTGAGGGCTGCCCCCTTCCAGGTGCCCTGCTGGGCGTGTCCATGCTGCTTTTGTACAGTTCACATGCCCCCTTCACCAGAGCCAGGTGCAGAGTAGGGTGCATCACTTTCACTTTCCAGTTCATGACTTTGGAGCTATGTTTCTTGGCTTTTCCAAGAACACTGTGTAGGGTAAAGGGTTTGGTGATGTTTTCAAATGTACTCAATCCACTAGAGTACATCTTTTTTTTAAAGATTTATTTATTTATTTGAAAGTCAAAAGTTAACACACAGAGAGAAGGAGAGGCAGAGAGAGAGAGAGAGAGAGAGAGAGAGAGAGAGAGAAAGAGAGAGAGAGAGAGATGGAGAGAGAGAGGTCTTCCATGGACTGGTTCACTCCCTAATTGGCCAAAATGGCCAGAGCTGTGCCGATCTGAAGCCAGGAGCCAGGAGCTTCTTTTGGGTCTCCCGCACAGGTGCAGGGGCACAAGGACTTGCGCCATCTTCTACTGCTTTTCCAGGACATAGCAGAGAGCTGGATCGGAAGTGGAGCAACTGCAACTAGAACTGGCACCCATATGGAATGCTGGCACTGCAGGCAGTGGCTTTACCTGCTACGCCACAGCGCTGATGCCGGAGTTTCCAATCTTGATGATTGCCAGAGGGAAGAACTTGGTGCAATGCTGTGAAAATTTAGCCCTTTCTCCTAAATAGGCACATCCTGGGATGTTTTGCAAAGGGCGATTTTTTTTAAAAAGTATTTTTAAGTATTAAAGATTCCTGTGACAGTAACTCTACCTTGTTATCTTTCATTTGCATTAACTAAGAAGCACAACTGAAGCAATCAGAGAAAAATCAAAGATGTATTTCTTTTCTTTCTCAAAGAAACCTTTTATTTAATAAGTACAAATTTCATAAGTACAACTTTAGGAATATAGTGATTCTTCCCACCATACCCGCCATCTTGCCCCCACTCCCACCCCACCTCCTCTCTCCAATTCCCAGTCCCATTCTCCATTAAGATTCATTTTCAATTAAATTTGTACACAGAATACCAGCTCTATACTAAGTAAAGATTTCAACAATCTGCACACACACACACACAAACTGTTTGAGAACAAGTTTTACTGTTAATTCTCATAATACAACTCATTGAAGACAGAGATCCTGCCTGGGAAGTAAGTGCACAGTGACTCCTGTTGTTAATTTAAAAATTAGCACTCTTATGTATGACATCAGTGATCATCCGAGGCTCTTGACATGAGCTTCCAAGGCTATGGAAGCTTTTTGAATCCACAATCTCTGTCAGTATTTAGATAAGGTCATAAACAAAGTGGGAGTTCTCTCCTCCATTCAGAGAAAAGAACATCCTTCCTCGATGGCCCCTTCTTTCCACTGGGGTCTCACTCACAGGGATCATTCATATAGGACATATTTTTTGCCATTGTGTATTGACTTTCCATGACTGAATTGCTATCATGGGCTTTTCAGCCAGACCAGAATACCTTAAGGGCTGATTCTGTGGTCAGAGCACTATTTAGAGTGAATGTCATTCTATGAGTCTGTTGCATGAACTGTTTCCCATGTTGGAACATTCTCTCCTTTTTAGTTCTATCTATTATTATTATCAGACCATTGATCTTAAGTATATGATCCCTTTAACTCTTAATAATATCTATATAATCACTTTAGCACTTAATATGATCATTTTACCACTTAATATGGCATTTTTACCACCCAACTTAATGGGATTTGAGGTCCCATGGCAAGTTTTTAAACTGTATCCTTAGATGTAAATCCATAGGAATGTATGCAGAACTACATAGCTTTACAGTTACAAACTTCCTCCTCCCTCTCTTACTCCCACTCTTATTTTTTTTTACTGAGATCTATTTTCAATTGACTTTATGCACATATGACTAACTCTAACAAATACTAACAAATAGTATGAAGAAGATAAGGGGAAAAAAAGGAAAAGAAAACCCTGTTCTTCACAGTTTAGACAAAAGCTGCTCAAGTCATTGCTTCTCAAAATGTCAAGTTCGCTTCTACAGATTTCCTTTTAGGTGTTCTATTAGTTATCACAGATTAGAGAGAATATATGGTATTTGTCCCTTTGGGACTGGCTTATTTCCAGATTTTATTGCAAATAACCAGATTTCTTTTTTTTTTTTTACCACTGTGAGTATTCCATAGAGTATATATCCCATAATTTCTTTATCCAGTCTTTAGTTGATGGATATTTAGGTTGATTTCATGTCTTAACTATTGTGAATTGAGCTGCAATAAACATGAGAGTGCAAATAACTCTTTTATTTGCTGCTTTCATTTCCCTTTGGTAGATTTCCAGGAGTGGGATGGCTGGGTTATATGGTAGGTCTATATTCAGATTTCTGAGGTGTCTCCAAACTGTCTTCCATAGTGGTTTTACCAGTTTGTGCATTCCCACCAACAGTGGATTAGGGTATCCTTTGCCCTACATCCTCACCAGCATTTGTTGTTTGTTGATTTGCATGTGAAACCCATTCTAACTGGGATAAGGTGAAACATCATTGTGGTTTTGATTTGCATTTTCCTGACAGCTAGTGATCCTGAACATTTTTTCATGTGTCTGTTGGCCATTTGGATTTCATCTTTTGAAAAATGTCTGTTTAAGTCCTTGGCCCATTTCTAATGTCTGTTTAAGTCCTTGGCCTATTTCTAAACTGGGTTGTTTTTGTTTAATTGTTGTTGAGTTTCTTGATCTCTTTGTATATTCTGGTTATTAATCCTTTGTCAGTTGCATAGTTTGCAAGTAATTTCTCCCATTCTGTTGGTTGCCTCTTAACTTTCCTGAGTATTTCTTTTGCAGAACATAAGCTTCTCAATTTGATGTAATTTCAGTTGTGAATTTTTGCTTTGATTGCCTGTGCTTCTGGGGTATTTTCCAATAACTCTTTGCCTGGGCCAATGTTTTGCAGGGTTTCTCCAATGTTCTATAATAATTTGATGGTATCAGGTCATAGATTTAGGTCTTTAATACATTTTGAATGGATTTTTGTTTAAGGTCTAAGGTAGGGATCCTGCTTCATTCTTCTGCATGTGGAAATCCATTTTTCCCAGCACCATTTGTTGAAGAGACTGTCCTTGCTCCAGGGGTTGGTTTTAGCTCCTTGGTCAAATATAAGTTGGGGGTAGATGCTTGGAGTAATTTCTGGCATTTCTATTCTGTTTCATTGGTCTATGTATCTGTTAGTGGGCCAATGGTGTGTCTCTTTTGTTTACTTTTTCAAAAAACCAGCTCTTCATTTTGCTGATCTTTTGTATTTTTTTTTTTTTTGGTTTCCATTTTTTGATTTCTTCTCTAATTTTAATTATTTCTTTTCTTCCGCTAGTTTTGAGTTTAGTTTACTATTGTTTTTCTAGATCCTTGAGATGCATTGATAGCTCATTTACTTGGTTTTTGATGTAGGCACCAATTGCTATAAACTTTCCTCTTAACACTGCTTTTGCTGTATCCCATAAGTTTTACACTTGATCTTAGCCAAAAGGCTAAGAAATGATGTATCCCGTAAGTTTTGATATGTTGTATTGTCATCTTCATTTGTTTCCAGAAATTTTTTGATTTCTCTTTTGATTTCTTCTATGACCCACTGTTCATTCAGGAGCATGGCGTTCAGTCTCCATGTGTTTACATATGCTCTAGAGATTCCTGAGTTGATGATTTCCAGTTTCATTGCATTGTGGTCTGAGAAGATGCATGGTATGATTTTGATTTTTTTGAATTTGCTGAGACTTGCCTTATGGCCTAGCATGTGGTCAGTCCTAGAGAAAGTTCAATGCACTGGTGAGAAAGACATGGCTGTAGGGTGGAAGGCTCTGTAGAGATTTGTTAGGACCATTTGGTCTATAGTGTCAATTAACTCTGTTATTTCCTTATTGATTTTTCTGTCTGATTGATCTGTCTATTGCTGAAAGTGGGGTATTGAAATCCCCCGTTACTATTGTTTCTGACTCTCTATCTTCCTTTAAGTCCATTAACATTTCTTTTAGATAGCCAGGTGCCCTGGAATTAGGTGCATATACATTTATAATAGTCACATCAAAGATGTATTCCAAGGTGATAAGATTTACACTGTTCCTCAGATGAAGCCACTGGCAGATTCTTTTAATGAAAAAAATTTAAATTCTCTCTTGCTTGGCAGTCAATCACATATATGTACATAATTTGATCCTTGTCATTATTTTTCAATGTAGGTAAGTTAATTTCATAGTTAGAATTGCTGTTATTACCATAGCAATAGTAAAAAAAAATCAAAATTTTATTTTTTAAAAGGATTAACTTATTTTAAAGGCAGAGTAACAGAGAGAGGGAAAGATAGAGAGAAATCTTCCATTCCCTGGTTTAATCCCCAAGTGGACACAGTGGTCCTAGGCAGACCCAGGCTAAAACAGGAAGCCTGGAAATATATTCAGATCTCTCATATGGGTGCAGGAGTTCAAGTGCTTGGGCCATCTTCTACTGCTTTCCCAAGCACATTAGCAGGGAACTGGGTAGGGAGTGGAGCAATTGGGATCTAAAGCAGTGCTCATATGGGAAGCTGGTGCTACAGGTAGTGGCTTAATCTGCTATGCCACAATGCAGGCCGTGAAGGCTGAGATTTCTTGGCATGTTATGTGTTCCAGGAATTATGCTAGGCTGTTGTGCTAGCCAGCTTTTTATTATTATAACGAAGTAGCCAATAAAACTACCTTTATAAGAGAAGAGGCTTCTTTTGGCTCAGGATTCTGGGGGTTCACAGTCCAAGCCTGGGCAGCCCTACTGGGTGGCCTTTCACAGGGGATGGAGGATGGCGAGGGACTTACTGTAGGAAGACGCCCTGATGAGCAGGGGAGCAGAGAGAATGGCTGGGCTCATTTCAGCCTTTTGTAACCAACCCTGAGCCAGAGCTGCTGTCTGGGAGCAGGTGCCAGAGACCTAAGTCCCTCCCACCAGGCTTCACCTCCAATCACTTAGTTGGATTGTTTCTAGTTTCTACCCTCAGTACCTCTAAGTGACTTTAGTGTTTAATGCCTGTCTGAGGTAGGGAGTCATATCCCATTCAAACCATAGCAGTTGCACATGGCTAACACATACACTGCTAATGCTTACCACAAGGTAGGCATTATCATTCCATTTAACAAACCAGGAAACCAAGTCTCAGAGAGCTCAAATACTCTCCCAAGTTTAAATAGTTTGCACATTCTATACATGACAGAGATGATTCAAGGGCACATGGGCTGACTTCAAAACCTTTGCTTTCCACTACACAAAGTCATGCTTGCAGCTGTCCACATGGCCTGGGGACGGCGGCATGTGCTCTTCCAGAGTATCCGGGTCAGCTGAGGGTAGGGAGCACATTTCAGAGATGGTCTATGGTGCTCCTGCCGTGGGCGGGGTTGGGGAGGTAGACAATGTCCCTTCCAGACAGAGCTTCACTCTTGAGTCCGCTGAATTGCACTGCTGACAGAGTTTGGCATAAAGAATATGGCTGGAGGAAGATGTGCTGAAGAGACAAGGTGCTCTGATTTAGGACTAATTAAAAGTGGGAGTAAGCACATGAGGATCTGTCAGAGGCGGGAGGTTGCTGTGGTCGGTGCTGGGCAGGGAAGGTGGTGGCAGATCGTGCCATGGAGGGGAAAAACTTGCTCACTGCCAGTTATAGGCTGCAGGGGAAGATCCATCGGGGCTCTCATCACTTAGGGTTCCTGGAGCCCCTTTCTCTGTCCTTTTTATGAGCAGCCTTTAAAAATGCTGCAATAACAGTTTTACCTCCAGGTGGCAGTCGTGCACCTTTAGAGCTTCTGCTTGGATTTCTTAGAACCCGGCGGGTTCTGTCTGAACTTTGTCGAACTTCAGTGTGTTTCTCCAGGCTTGGCATCCACCCATGGTTAATAAAATACCGGAGGACAAACACATTACTGTTTTATTTATTATTAACTCATTCACATCACTGTCTCTCCGTCTAAAAGGGACCTGGGCTGCCCTACCAGCCCGGCATCCTGTATGTGAATCTGAGGCAGACAGCGCAGGTGCACTGAGACAGCCCTGTGGCCAGAGCAGCTGCCGTCCTCTCTGAATGCTTGCAAAGACTGCCGCAAGGGGAGAGGGTCCTGGCCCAGCCCTTCCCCGGGGTAAAGCACAAACCAGCCTGGTCTCAGCAACAGGTGGAGGAGACTTGTCTTTTTAGTCCCGCATTTCTGACTCCTTGTTTGCTCCTCCCCTTCCTAATGTGTGGAAACTCAGAGGTAGACGGGGGTGGGGCAAGGCAGGGTCAGGATTGCAGTCATAAGCACTGTGTCTGGAGAGTGGTCCTGAAAGGGACCAAAGATCTATGACAATCACCAAACTAAGAGCATCAGAACCAGAGGTGAGGAGACTTTGCTGAAAAACAGATTATATCGTCCCAGGTTTTTGAGGTGTGGAGAGGGGTGAGTGAATTTGAGTCTTTTTAAAGATTTATTTATTTGAAAGGCCGAGTGATACTCCTCAAATGCCCAGGGCTGGATCAAACCAAAGATAGGAGCCAGGAACTCCACCCAGGTCTTCCACATAAATGGTAGGAACCCAAGTACTTGGGCCATCATCTGCTGCCTTCAAGGCACATTAGCAGGAAGCAGGATTGGAAGAGGAGCAGCCAGGACTCAAGCCAGCACTTCAATATGGAATACAGACATCGGAGGAGTTGGTTTAACTCATTGTGCTACAACATATACCCCACATTTGGGTTTTGGAAGAGAAGTTCTGGGAATGGGACTAGGGCTGGGCTAGTTGAAAGTTAAAAAAAAATTTATTGTTGAAAGGGACAGTGATGGTAGTGGGAGGAGGAAAGAGAGGAAAAAAGGAAGAGGGAGAGGGAGAGGGAGAGGGAGAGGGAGAGAGAGAGGGATATCAAGAGATGTTGAAAGACAGAGAGATCAATCTTCTACTTTTATACCCTGCTGGTTTACTCCCCAAATGGCTGCAACAGCCAGATCTGGGCCATGCCAATGCCAGGAGACAAAAACTCCATCTTGGTCTCCCACATGGGTGGCAGGGATCCAAGAACTTGGGTCACCTTCTGTTGCCTTCCTAGGTGCATTATCAGGAAATTGGACCTGATGCAGAGCAGCCAGGAATCAAACCAACATTCTGATATGGGATTCTGACAGCTTAACCTGCTGTGCCACAACACCAGCCCCTGGACTAGTTGAATTTTGACCTGGAGCTGAAGCATTTCTCCTCACCCACCTGCTACCCAGTGCCCATATGACCATGTCTTTATTCAATAAATATCAGTACTTCTCACATCACAGGTGTTGGGAGAGGCGCTAGGATTAAGACATACACACACAATGCTCTTGCTTAAGAGTTGACAAGTTAGTAGAGGATGTAAGTAACAACCCAATAACAATCATTTCAGATGATGGTAAATACTCTGAGGATAACATATAGGAAACCATGATAGACACTGGTTGAGGTGGGGCTTATTTAGAAAGGGCTGTCATGGTAGATTTTCTGGGTGATGTTGGAGCTGAAACCTGAGCAATCAGAAGGAATGAGTTTTCTATTGACATTCTTAATTCCAAGGAAGCTTCAGCTAAAAGCAAAGACTTGAGAGTCTGCATAAGAAAAAAATGGGTATTAAAAATGAGGGGAAGGGCCGGCGCCACGGTTCAATAGGCTAATCCTCCACCTAGCAGCGCCGGCACACGGGGTTCTAGTCCCGGTCGGGGCGCCGGATTCTGTCCCGGTTGCCCCTCTTCCAGGCCAGCTCTCTGCTGTGGCCAGGGAGTGCAGTGGAGGATGACCCAAGTGCTTGGGCCCTGCACCCCATGGGAGACCAGGAGCAGTACCTGGCTCCTGCCTTCAGATCAGCGCAGTGCGCCGGCCGCAGCGCACCAGCCGTGGCGGCCATTGGAGGGTGAACCAATGGCAAAAGGAAGACCTTTCTCTCTGTCTCTCTCTCTCTCACTATCCACTCTGCTTGTCAAAAAAAAAAAAAAAAAATTGAGGGGAAGACAGGAGCATGAGTTCAAGTTTGCATCTGTAGCGATTGGCTTGCTCTCCTACCCTCATGCACAGAAATGGCCTTAGCCAGTACGTACACGTTGGCAGCCAATTCAACAGACCACAAACACACAAAAACCAGAAGTTTCCTTTAAAAGATACTGAACCAGCCATTTGTGGAAATCCAGGATAGCAAGCTTAGTGGTTGTTGACCAATACAAAGGCTTCCATATCCAGGTGCTTTTGTTGGGCAGGGGTGTTCCAGAACAATGGCTGGCTTGCTGGTGCCTGATAAAGTTTGAATGTCCATAAGTCTTATTCAACTAGCAGAGCTCTGAGTTTGCCTTTCATTTTCTTCAGTCTTAAATATACCTTGGTATAAATGATTGCAGGATACTTGAGAAAGTGCAGTGTAAAGGAGAATAAGTAAGATTAAAAGGTGTTTGGCATAATGGTTGACACCTCCATCCCATATAGACCAATTAGAGTGTGTGACTTCCTTTTTTAAAGATTTATTTATTTGAAAGTCAGAGTTACAGAGAGAGAGGAAGTGATAATGGCTCAAGTGTTGGCTCCTGCCATCCACATAGGAGACTTGGACTGGACTCCCTGCTCCCTGCTTTGGCCTCAGCACAGCCCTTGCCATTGTTGTGGATATCTGGGGAGTAAGCCAGCAGGTGGGAACTTGTCTCTCTCTCTCTGCCTATCAAATAACTAAATAAAATATTTTTAAAACAGAAAGAAACAGATAAATTTAGAGAATAAGAGTACAAAATCAAATAGATGCAAATATAAAATAACCCTCCTTTCTCTGCCAATATCAGGCCATACACTATTAAACATTAAACAATTAGAACAAATCACTGGAAATCAAGATTTGGATTTTAAAAACTTTAATAGAAAGTTAGGAAGACAAAATAAAAGCTTCTGTACACAGAGAGAAGGCAGTCATCTGTAAGCCAGGGAGAGAGCCCTCACCAGAACCGATGGGCTGGCACCCTGGTCACACCTCCCACCTCCACTACTCCAGGAAAATGCGTTTGTATGCTTGAGCCACAGACTCTGTGGTGTTGTGTTATGGCAGTCTGCGCCAAGGCAGATGAGTGTGTGGACGGTTCAACAGAAAACTGGAATTTAGAAAAAGAATTAAGTGGGGATTTAAAAACTGAAAATAAAATTTGAAATTAACAGTCAGCTGAGAATAAGAAAGACTCCATATTCCAGCTGAAGCACAGAGAGATAAGAGTACAAAACATGTAATAGAATGTCAACAAGCGTGAGAGTGGTATAGAGGCTAAAAGGAGTGTGATGATAATCACGGGAGGACAAGAGTCAGAGGATGGGAGAAAAGCAGTATGTGGAGAGGTAACGGCTAAGAATTTTCCAAAACTGTATATATAACTGGAAGTGTACAGTATCCATTCTGTTCCTCTTTTTTTTCTGTTGGTCTTGGCTTCATTAACTCAGCACAAGTGTTTTGATGTCCACCCCTCTTGCTTTGTGTACTGATAGTTCATTTTGTCTTGTTCTGAGCAGTACACTATTACAATTATATGCTGCAGTCTGTTTATCCGTTCATCTGTTGGACTTTTAGGTTATTTCTGCTTTATGGCTACTGCAGAAGAAATTGACACAATAAGTCTTTGTATAAAGATATCCTTTTTTTTTCCCTTGTTAAAAATCTTATTTACAAAGAAGTTGTAACTTTTTACATTCCCATCAGCAGTGTGGCAATTGCCCTTTTCTTGTCAAACCTTGATTTCTTTTCAATTTTAGCCATTTTAAGACTTGTGGGTCCAGTGTTGTGACGTAGTGGGTAAAGCTGCTGCCTGCCATCCTGGCATCCCATATGGGCACTGGTTCGAGTCCCAGCTGTTCCACTTCCCATCCAGCTCTCTGCTATGGCCTGGGAAAGCAGTAGAAGATGGACCAATTCCTTGGGCTCCTGCACCCACGTGGGAGAGACCTGGAAGAAGCTCCTGGCTCCTGGCTTTGGATCCGTGAAGCTCCGGCTGTTGTAGCCAGTTGGGGAGTGAACCAGTGGATGGAAGACCTCTCTCTCTCTGCCTTTCCTCTCTGTGTAACTCTGACTTTAAAATAAATAAAATAAGTCTTTTTTAAAATAAAGACTTGGCCAGCGCCGCGGCTCAATAGGCTAATCCTCCACCTTGCGGCGCCAGCACACCGGGTTCTAGTCCCGGTCGGGGTGCCGGATTCTGTCCCGGTTGCCCCTCTTCCAGACCAGCTCTCTGCTGTGGCCTGGGAGTGCAGTGGAGGATGGCCCAAGTGCTTGGGCCCTGCACCCCATGGGAGACCAGGATAAGTACCTGGCTCCTGCCATCGGATCAGTGCAGTGCACTGGCCGCAGTGCGCCAGCCGCGGCGGCCATTGGAGGGTGAAAAAATGGCAAAGGAAGACCTTTCTCCCTGTCTCTCTCTCTCTCACTATCCACTCTGCCTGTCCAAAAAAAAAAAAAAAAAAAAAAAAAAAAAAAAAAAAAAAAAAACTTGTGATGTTATTTCACTGTGATTTTAATTGATATTTCTATTAATTGCTTATTTGGTGAAATGTCTTTTTAAATCTTTTATTGGCTTCTTATTTGTAACTATTAATAGTTCTTTACATTTTAGTACTTTGCAAATATTTTCTCTGAGTCTGTCATTTGTCTTTTCATTTTTTTAAATTTTTATTTATTTGAAAGTCAGAGTTACACAGGGAGAAGAGAGGCAGAGAAAGAGGTCTCCTACCCAATGGTTCACTTCCCAGTTGGTCGCAATGGACGGAGCTGCGCCGGTCTGAAGCCAGGAGCAAGGAGCTTCTTCCGGGTCTCCCACGCAGGTACTGGGGTCCAAGAACTTAGGCCATCCTCTACTGCTTTCCCAGGCCATAGCAGAGAGCTGGATTGGAAGTGGAACAGCCGGGTCTTGAACCTGCAGCCATATGGGATGTCGGCACCTCAGGCCAGGGTGTTAACCCGCTGAGCCCCAGCCCCATCCCCTATCTTTTCACTTTTTAAAGCAATATCTTTTGCTGAGGGGTTTCTAGTTTTAGACAGTCCAAATGATCAACTTGTTCTTTTATGGATTATGTTTTTGGGCTTCATATATAAGAAATCTTTGCCTTAGCCAAGGCCACAAGGGTTTTCTCCTGAGTTTCCTTCAAGAAATTTTATTTCAATTTTTTTTATTGTAGTAAAAATTATGTAACATAAAATCTATTCTCAATAAAATTTTACGTGTATGGTACAGCATTGTTAACTATAAACACAAGGTACATCAGATCTTCAGAAAAATTTCTTTTAAAATTTTTACTTATTTATTTCCATTTAATTTGAAAGGGGAGAGGGATAAAGGGAGAGAAAGTGAGCAGGGGAGAGAGAGAGAGAGAGAGAGAGAGAGAGAGAGATTTCAGCTTCTGGTTCACACCCCAAATGCCTGCAACAATTGGGGCTAAGCCAGACTGAAGCAAGGAGCTGGGAACTCAGTTTGGATCTCCCACAGCCTGGAAACCATCACCTGTTGCCTTCCAAGGGCTGCATCAGCAGAAAGTTGGAATCATAAGTAAAGCCAGGACTCCAACCCAGGAGCCTCAATATGAGATGTGGGTGCCCCACTGACATCCTTACTGCTGGGCTAACTGCCTGCCCCTGAAACTCTTTCATCTTCTATAATTGAAACTCTACACCCGTTGACCAGCAGCTCCCCGTTCTTCCTCCAACCCTTGGAAACCACCATTCTGCTTTCTCCTCCTGTGGGTTTGACTAGATTAGATGCATCATGCAAGTGGAATTGTGGACTGTTTGTCCTTCTTGGACTATCTTCTTTCGTTTACCATAACATACTCAGTATCCACCTGTGTTGTCACGTATGAAAGGATTTCCTCCACCTGTGGGGATGGGTAATATTGGATAGCATGCATTGTCCATTCGTCTGTCCATGCACATTTAGTTTACTTCCTTATCTTGGCTATTCTGGCTAATGCTGCAGTGAACACGATGGTGCAAATATCTGCTCAGACCGTGTTTTTAATTCTTGGGAATAAATACTCAGAAGTGGGATTGTTGTCACATGGATATGGTAGCTATGTTTTTAATTTCACAAGGAACCTCCATACTGTTTTTGATAGTGGCTACACCATTTGACATTTTCATCAATGGTGTACAAGTGTTGAGGGGGATTCGTTCTGAAAGGAGAAGTGCGGTAGGGGCAAGAGGTGCAGAGTCACCACACAGACACTGGGAATCAGGTGAAAGCAGGCAAGAGGCAAGCAGCCCACAGGCTCATTTATTTCAGTTGGTGCAGCAGCTTATATAGCTAAGGCAGTCATTCTGGTCAAGGGGTGGTTTATGCCCTAACCAATCACTGCCTGTTGCCAGGCAGGCTCCTTTGCCAGATGGGTTCCAAAGCCATTCCTGAGTAACTGACCCTCACTTGCCAGCTGCCATCTTGGCATGTCCTTCTCATTCCAACACATACAAGGGTTCCAATTCTCTACATCCTTGTGAACACTTTTTATTTTATGTTTTTTTTTTTTTTGATAATTTTATTGTAGCAGGTGTGAGGGAATATGTTATTGTAGTTTGAGTTGCATTTTTCTGATGATTTTCCTGAGTCCTTTTCATATGACTGTTGGCTAGTTGTACAACCTCTTTTGGAGAAATATTTCTTCAAGTACTTTGCCCACTTTTTTTTGACAGGCAGAGTAGACAGTGTGAGAGAGAAACAGAGAGAAAGGTCTTCCTTTGCCATTGGTTCACCCTCCAATGGCCGCCGCTGATCCGAAGGCAGGAGCCAGGTGTTTATCCTGGTCTCCCATGGGGTGCAGGGCCCAAGGACTTGGGCCATCCTCCACTGTACTCCCCGGCCACAGCAGAGGGCTGGCCTGGAAGAAGGGCAACCGGGACAGAATCCGGCGCCCCGGCTGGGACTAGAACCCGGTGTGCTGGCGCTGCAGGCAGAGGATTAGCCTATTGAGCCGCGGCGCCGGCCACTTTGCCCACTTTTTAATTAAGTTTTTTTGTTACTGAATTTTAGGAGTTTTTAATAATGTATTTTATTTATTTATTTTTAAATATTTACTTATTTATTTAAAAGTCAAGAGTTACACAGAGAGAGAAGGAGAGGCAGAGAGAGAGAGAGAGGTCTTCCACCTGCTGGTTCACTCCCCAGTTGGCTGCAATGGCTAGAGCTGAGCTGATCTGAAGCCAGGAGCCAGGAGCTTCATCTAGTTCTCCCACATGGGTGCAGGGGCCCAAGGACCCAGGCCATCCTCCACTGCCTTCCCAGGCCACAGCAGAGAGCCAGATCAGAAGTGGGGTTGCCAGGACCCAAGCCGGCGCCCACATGAGATACTGGCACTGCAGGCAGCATCCCTACCCACCATGCCACAGTTCCAGCCCCTTAATAATATATTTAAAATCCACACAACCACTTTTGTGCTTTGGTTGGAAAATTTAATGTATTTATAATTTATGTAATTATTCATAGGTAAGGACTTACTACTGTCATTTTGTCAATTGTTTTCTGACTGTTTAGGTTTCCTTTGTAGCTTTCTTGCTCTCTTCCTGTCTTCCTTTATGATTTAATAACTTCTTTTGGTGGGGTACTTTGATTTCTTTCTCTTTTGCTTATATGCTACATTTTTTGTTTTGTGGTTACTATAAGCATTATATAAAATATAATATAGTTAAAATTTCTCTTTTTAAATTGATAACAGCTAAACTTTGATTACATATAATAACTACATTTTTAATTCCCCCATCCTCACGTTTTATTGTAGCTATTTTTAATTCATCTGGTTTTGTTTTAGGTTTATTTATTTATTTGAAAGGTAAGGTTACAAAGAGGCAGAGGGAGAGAGAGGTCCCCCATCTGCTGGTTCACTCCCCAGATGTCCATGAGGCCAGAGCTGAGCCAATCTGAAGCCAGGAGCCAGGAGCTTCTTCTGGGTCTCCCACTTGGGTGCAGGGGCCCAAGGACTTGGGCATCTTCCACTGCTTTCCCAGACCACAGCAGAGAGCTGGGCTGGAAGCTGAGCAGCAGGGAATGGAACTGGCTGCAGGTGGCGGCTTTATCTGCCACGCCACAGCGCCAGCCTCAACTCATCAATTTTTTAAATTTTATACTAGACTTGAAAGTCATTATGCACAATCATTATAATATTAAAGAATTCTAACTTTGAGTATACATTTATCTTTTTAAAAGTGAACTTTGGGCCAGCGCCGTGGCTCACTAGGCTAATCTTCCACCTAGCGGCACCGGCACACCAGGTTCTAGTTCCGGTCGGG
The DNA here is from genome assembly GCF_051225735.1 of Oryctolagus cuniculus. Taxonomy (NCBI): domain Eukaryota; kingdom Metazoa; phylum Chordata; class Mammalia; order Lagomorpha; family Leporidae; genus Oryctolagus; species Oryctolagus cuniculus. The sequence goes on along the minus strand of NC_142873.1, from coordinate 125,525,589 downwards.
GCGCCGGATTCTGTTTCGGTGGCCCCTCTTCCAGGCCAGCTCTCTGCTGTGGCCAGGGAGTGCAGTGGAGGATGGCCCAGGTCCTTGGGCCCTGCACCCCATGGGAGACCAGGATAAACACCTGGCTCCTGCCTTCGGATCAGTGTGGTGCGCCGGCGGCAGCGTGCCAGCCATGGTGGCCATTGGAGGGTGAACCAATGGCAAAGGAAGACCTTTCTCTCTGTCTCTCTCTCTCTCACTATCCACTCTGCCTGTCAAAAAAAAAAAAAGTGAACTTTGTATATTCCTGGGTTTCTACATTGTTAGTAAGCATGTTTTATCACAGATTAAAGAATTTCCTTTAGTATTTCTTACAAGGCATGTCTACTGGTGATAAATTTCCCAAGAGTTTGTTTACAGAAGTCTTGATCTCTCATTCATTTCCAAAGGCCAACCTCAACTAGTATTACTAGTTGGCCATTTTAAAATTTCATTAATAGAATCTATCATCCCATTCAGTATTTTGAACATATAATTCCACAGTTGAGTGGGGTTGGAGGCCAGTTTCTGGTTAGAGGGGTCACTGGTTGGGCTTCCTAGGTGGGTAGGACTGCAAACTGTGCTCCTTAGTTGGGCAAGGATGCTGGCTGACAGCTCTGTTCTGTGGCTGTGCTGCACCACTAGCTGGGCACTCCTGCTGGGAAGAATTGAGAACAGTGCTCTCTGGACAGAAGGGGCTACTCAGTTTGGTAAATGTTTGGAGCCACTGATGGGGCTCTCTGGTTGGGCCGCCACAGGCCTTAATATGGTGCCCTCATCAAGATCCATGTGCTAACTTCTGTGAGCCCTGGCCTCATCTTTGCTCCTTGTTGACCTTACATGGTGTAGCCCGGCTGATTTCTCCAATGTTCTCTGTGAGATTACATAAAAATGGGCTTTCTGGAAAGTTCTCTGGGATATTGGGGAAGCTGGATATCTGTCCAGGCTTTCTTTTCCATCCTGGAGAAGTTGTAGGCATAGGAGAATACTATCAATCTGGTACTGTGCTAGCCTAGACAAGGTCATAGCAAAACCACCCTTCTTCCATTTGTATCTTGAATTTTCTCATTTCCACTGAGCCAAGGGGGGCACTACTGCCTTACCCCTGGATTCTTTTACTTTCACAAATGCATTGTCTCATTGAGAAATTGTTGTTTGGTCTTTTTTGTGAGGGCAGCTAACGTTGGGAACTTCCTATTCTATCATCTTGCTAGGGTCATTTTTCCTTCACTTTTGAAGGAAAGATTTGCCAGATATAATGTTTTTTGTTGGTTAGTTCTTTTCCCCTGTCAGCATTTAAAATATACCATCCTCTGTCTTCTGCTCTGCAAGGTTGCCACTCAGAAATTTTCCATTAATCTTAAGGAGGCTCCTTTGTATGTTATGAGACACTTTGTCTTGCTCCTTTCAAAATTCTTCATAATTTTTGACAATCTGATTATTTTATGTTTCAGTGTGGACTTTCTTGGGTTCATTCCACTTCCATCTATTGTGACTCTTAAATTTTTTTAAAAAGCTTTTATTTAATAAATATAGATTTCATAAGTACAACTTTTGGATTACAGCAGTTCTTCCCCCCATACCCACCTTCCCACCCCTAAACCATCCCACCTCCTACTCCCTCTCCCATCCCATTCTTCATTAAGATTCATTCTTAATTATCTTTATATACAGAAGATCAACTCTATACTGAGTAAAGATTTCAACAGTTTGCACCCACACAGACACACAAAGTATAAAGTACTGTTAGAAGACATGTTTTACTGTTAATTCTTATAGTACAACAAATTAAGGACAGAGGTCCCACATGGGAAACAAGTGCACAATGACTCCTGTTGTTGATTTAACAATTGACACTCTTCTTTATGACGTCAGTGATCACCCGAGGCTCTTGTCATGAGCTGCCAAGGCTATGGAAGCCTCTTGAGTCCACAAACTCCAACATTATTTAGACAAGGCCATAATCAAAGTGGAAGTTCTCTCCTCCCTTCAGAGCAAAATACCTCCTTTGATGGTCCCTTCTTTCCACCAGGATCTCATTCACAGAGATCTTTCCTGTATGTCATTTTTGGCCACAGTGCCTTGGCTTTCCATGCATGAAATGCTTTCATGGGCTTTTTAGCCAGATCTGAATGCCTTAAGGGCTGATTCTGAGGCCAGAGTGCTGTTTAGGGCATTTGTCATTCTATGTGTCTGCTGTTAGTCCTGCTTCCCACGTTGAATCGTTCTCTCCTTTTTAATTTTATCTATTATTATTAGTGGACACTTGGTCTTATTTATGTGATCCCTTGACACTTAATCCTATCTTTATGATCAGTTATGAACTTAAACTGATCATTTTTACTAGTTACATGGCATTGATACCTGCCAACTTAATGGAATTTGGAGTCCCACGTCAGGTTTTTAGTTTTACCCTTAGGGGTAAGTCCAAGGGAATGTGTGCCGAACTCTACATCCCCTCCCTCTCTTATTCCCAGTCTTATTTTTTTTTTTTTGACAGGCAGAGTGGACAGTGAGAGAGAGAGAGACAGAGAGAAAGGTCTTCCTTTGCTGTTGGTTCACTCTCCAATGGCCGCCATGGCCGGTGCGCTGCGGCCGGCGCACCGCGCTGATCTGAAGCCAGGAGCCAGGTACTTCTCCTGGTCTCCCATGGGGTGCAGGGCCCAAGCACTTGGACCATCCTCCACTGCACTCCCTGGCCACAGCAGAGAGCTGGCCTGGAAGAGGGGCCACCGGGACAGAATCCGGCGCCCCGACCGGGACTAGAACCCGGTGTGCCGGTGCCGCAAGGCGGAGGATTAGCCCAGTGAGCTGCAGCGCCGGCCTCCTAGTCTTATTTTTAACAGTGATCAATATGTGTAGGTTTTGATGTAGATTCAGAATGAAATCAGAATAAATATTTAGGAGTCCCCTTGCTGGATCCTATTATAAGACTGTGTTAGTACTATAGGCTGAACTCTCTATGTAACACAGAGTTAATTATATGTATTTTAAAGCAATTGGAAAAAGATACCAGCTTAAAAAAAGGGAGGGAATAAGAGATGGAGGAGGTAGTCTAAAACTGTAAAAAAGTATAGTTATGCATACAAGCATATAGACTCACCTCTAATGGTGAGCCTAAGAACTAATCATGGGACTCCAAACCCATAAGAACCGGTGGTATAAACACCATCTTCAATGTTACAATGATCAACTTAAGTGTTAAAGGCAACAGATAGACCAGTCTAAGTTTAAAAGGGATGACATAAACAGCATCAAGTACCCGGTAAAAATAAAAGAATTAAAAAAGGAAGGAAGGACCAACATGGGAAGCAGTCCACACAGCAGACTCCTAGAATGACTTTCACAGTAAATAACACTCTGACCTCAGAATCAACCCACAAGGCTTCCTGGTCGGGCTGAAAGGCCTGCAAGAGCATCTCAGGCATGGAAAGACAAGACTCTATGGAAAAAAAAAAACAACCTTACATGGAGGATCTCTGCAAGACCTCAGAGGAAAGGAAGGGTCATCAAAGGAGACACTCTTCTCTGAAGGGAGAGAGCATCTTCTTTGTTTATGGCCGTGTCCAAATAACGACGGAGTCTATGGTCACAAAAGGCCTCCATAGCCCTGGCAGCCCACGACAAGAGACTCAGATGATCACTGATGTCATAAAAAAGAGTGTTAATTGTTAAAGGGACAACAGTAGTCACTGTGCACTTGCTCCCCAGGTAGGACCTCTGTCCCTATTGAATTGCAATATGAGAATCGACTGCAAATTCTCTCCCCAAACTGTACTCTATATAGTGTGTGTGGGTGTGGGGGCAAATTGTTGAAATCTATGATTAGCATAGAGATGGTCCTCTATATATAAAGTCATACTAAAAATGATCCATAATGAAGAAGGAGATGGGAGAGGGAATGGAAGGTGGGAATGGAGCAAGATGGGGGGCATGAGGGAAAGAACCACTGTATTCCTAAAGTTGTATCTATGTAAAAATGCACTCATTAAATAAAAAAAGAGTGTGTTAAGTTTGTAAGAAAGAAACTATCAAACTGTCTTCCAAATGGTTGATACAATTTTGCATTCCACTAGCTTAGGAATGAGATTTTCTGTGGCTCCACGTCTTTGCCAGCATATTGTGTGACCTGTTTCCTTTGAATTTTAGTTATAGTCATGGCTGTGCAATAGTATACCACTGTTTTAATTTTCAGTTCATTAATGATAAATAAACATCTTTTTATGTTGGCTTATAATAATCACTTTAAATGAAAAGACACATTTATGTCAAGTAATAGGATGGGGAAAGATTCATCTGGCTTTTATTAAAGATGGCTGTACTAATGCCAGACAAAGTAGATCTTAGAACAAGAAATATTACATGGGGTGGAGAGTTATTTAATAATTGAGAAAGGGACATTCATGTAGGAGATTCAAGAGTTTCAACAGGAGTGGATGTTGTAGTGCAGTGGATTAAAACTCCACTTGGGACATCCGTATCCTACACTAGAGTGTGGGTTCAAGTCCCAGCTACTCTGGTACTAATCCAGCTTCCTGCTAATGCATCTGGGGAAGCAGCAAATGATGTCATAAGTGCTTTGGCCCCTGCTACCCACTCAGCAGATCTGGATGGAGCTCCTGGCTCCAGCCTTTGGCTTAGCCCAGCCCTTGCTGCTGAGGTTTGGGGGAGTGAATCAGTAGATGGAAGATCTTCCTCCTTCTATCTCTCTCTACTGACTTACCTTTCAGGTTGATAAAAACAAACAAATAAATATCTAAAAATAATTGTCTAAATATGATCAGAGTTGGTGAACTCAAAAGGCTTCCATAGCCTTGGCAACTCATGACAAGAGCCTAGGGTGATTACTGATGCCATAAACAAGAGTGTCAATTTTTAAGTCAACAACAGGAGTCACTGTGCACTTACTCCTCATGTAGGATCTCTGTCCTTAATGTGCTGTACATTGTGATTTAATGCTATAACTAGTACTGAAACACTTTGTGTTTCTATGTGGGTGCAAACTGTTGAAATCTTTACTTAATATATGCTAAACTGATCTTCTGTATATAAAGAGAATTGAAAATGATTCTTGATGTGAATGGAAGGGGGGAGGGAGAGGGAAAGGGGAGGGTTGCGGGTGGGAGGGAAGTTAAGGGGGGGGAGCCATTGTAATCCATAAGCTGTACTTTGGAAATTCATATTCATTAAATAAAAGTTAAAATAAAAATAATTGTAAACATTAATGTACATAACACATTATTTAAATATATGAAGCAGTACTGATAGAACAAAAAGGAGAAATAGGTAAATTCACATATTTATTTGAAGATCACAGAGTCCCCTCTCTCAGTAGGTGGTTGAGTGAGTAGTCAGGTGATCAGTGGAAGATCTAACGACACTGTGACTTAATCCAGCCTGGCTGACATTCACACACCGTTGCAGCTCGCTGAAGTAGCAGGCATGTGGATGAGCTCCTGCTGTGTGTGTAGTCACACTCTTCACCAGCAGCCACTTCCGAGGAACTCTATCCTCGCCACACTGTGTGGCACTGGCAGATGGCTTCAACAGAACGGTTCTGGCTCCTCCCACCCTTCTTCCACACCGGGAAGCTTCCGCAGGATCCCTCCACACTTGCCATGTTCTCAGGGTTACTGGGCCACTTGTACAGAGCAGGGCTGTCCAGTGGCCTCTGCAGAGTGCATGTATCTGTGGTAGCCATGCCCTTTCCTGGGAGGGCTGAATCTCAGCCTTAGGACGGGGCACTCTGTTACTCCTCGGTTCCTTTATTTTCCATTGTTCCTTAGTCTGAGATACAAGGCTGCTCCGCTGCACCCACTACTTACAAACCCCTGAGTGAGTAATTAATTGCCTTCTGCCTAGGAAATAGTTTTACTTAAAAATTTCCCCGTTTGAACATCTGGGTGTTTTTTTTTTTTTTTTTTTTGCCTTCTGACTTGACCCTTCCTGATACCACCGAACATCTTGTGAATGGCAATGTACTCAGCTAAAATACTATCTTTTGCAGAAAAGGGGTGGTAAATGGATGTTGAGTGGGCTTAGAAGAAGCTTTATAGAGGTACTTGAGCTGGCTGATAAGTGCCATTTAGCTTTCCCCTTTCTTGATTCCCGATCGGAGAACACAAAGGCTTAAGCTCTAGAAGTCATCATATGATCGTGAGGTGACCTTGAGGATGAAAGCCGAATGCTTCCAGGGTAGCTAAGTAGAAATACTAAAAGGTCTTTATCTCCACTGACTTAATGGGGCCCCATACAACGTCTGAAATGTCTGCCTCTCAATTCCATTTTCATAAGAAAAATAATGACCTGTGTTAGAGAAACACTTGTAACACAAGAATACGATTTGGAAGAGTCTTAGGTGGTTTCTATAATCTTATCAATTATTAAGGACTGAACAGGATTTGGATCCCCAAACTTCTGTAGATATTCAAATCCCATGACTTTACATTAACAGTGAATGGATTAATGCTAACAACTGATGGATTATGGTGTAGACTTGATCCAGTTATGTGGTTGATGTGGAGCTTTTGGGAAGTGATTGAACTGGATTAGACTGCTAGGCTGACACCCTATGTATGAGTCACGATGGCCTTTAAAATATTTATTTATTTATTATTAAATGTTTAAGATAATGTGTTTTCATAGTCAAAGGCTTAATGCTCAAATAAAGATTCAACAGACAAAATGCAAAAAGATCATAGTTCAACAGGTACACAGGCAAGGAGCATAACCAACAATCAAATGTAAAGATATAATATTCAGCAAAATATAGTGAACTTCAAGGTAGTCACAGATCATCACAGCTTTAGAGTGCCTAACTCCTAACTATTTCTAGACAAAGATTCAAAACAAAGTTTGACAAAGTACTACAATCACAGCCAAATTAATACAGGCATTTCTTGCTTTCTTTTTAACTCCTGCATAAGGAAGAACATGCACAATTTGTCTTTCTGTGTCCAGTTTATTTCACTCACATTGATGTCATCTGGTTGCAACCATTTTGATATAAATCATAGAATTTTATTCTTTTTTATAGCTTATTAATGTCCCATTGTATATATATATATAATAAATATAAACATACAAATGTGCCACGTTTTTTATCCACTCATCTGATGACGGACACCTTGGTTGATTCCATGTTTTGGCTATTGTGAACAGTGCTTCTATAAACATGATAGTGCAGGAATCTCTTTAATATAACGTGTTCCTATCTTTTTGGGTATATACCAAGTAGTGGGATTTCTGGATCATATGGCAAGTCTATTTCTAGTTTTTCAAGAAATCTTTGTAATGTTTTCCATAATGAATGCATTAATTTACATTCCCACCAGCAGCATATAAGAGTTGCCCTTTCTCTGCATCCTCTCTAGCATTTGTTCCTATCTGTCTTTTGGATATCTCAGTATTTGCATTTGCTTGGTGGCTAATGATGCTGAGCTGTTTTTTCCACATATTTGTTGGTCATTTAGATTTCTTCTTTCAAGAACTACAGATTGAGGTCCTTTGCCTGTTTCTTAACTGGACTTTTGTTGTTATTGTTGAACTTTTGGAGTTTCTAATATATTCTGGATATTAATCCTTTGTCAGACAGGTAGCTTGCAAATATTTTCCCAATTCTGTTGGATGCCTCTTCATGCTATTGATTATTTATTTGTTTGTTTGTTTTTTTTTTTTTTTTTTTGACAGGCAGAGTTATACAGTGAGAGAGAGAGAGACAGAGACAGAGACAGAGACAGAGAGAAAGGTCCTCCTTTTTCCGTTGGCTCACCCCCAAGTGGCTGCTACGGCTGGCGCACTGCACCAATCTGAAGTCAGGAGCCAGGTGCTTCCTCCTGGTCTCCCATGCATGTGGAGGGCCCAAGGACCTTGGCCATCTTCCACCGCCTTCCTGGGCCACAGCAGAGAGCTGGACTGGAAGAGGAGGAGCTGGGACAGAATCCGATGCCCCAATTGGGACTAGAACCCCGGGGTGCAGGCGCCGCAGGCGGAGGATTAGTCTAGTGAGCTGTGGCGCCGGCCAATATTGATTATTTCTTTTGATGTGCAGAAGCTTCTGAGTTTGATGCAATCCTACTTGTCCAGTTTTGTTTTTTCTGCCTGTGCTTTGGGGGTCTTTTCTGAGAACTTGGCCCTACAACACTGTCTTGAAGTGTTTCCTCAACATTTTATCTAGCAACTTCATGTTTCAGACTTTAAATTTAGGTCTTTGATCCATCTTGAGTTGATTTTCACATATGGTGAGTGGTAGGGATCTAACTTCATTTTTCTATATATATGCATCAGTTTTGCCAGCACCATTTGTTGAAGGTTTCATGATGGCTTCATAAAGAGGGATCACACAGAGGTTTGAGGACAAGCACGCTTCCATGTTGCTCTGCTTTCTGACTCACCATGTGATTCTCTCTCCACACCTGCTCTGCCATCAGATGCCAGAATACTGGGGCTGCCTAATCTTGGAATGTGAACCTCCAAACTGCAAGTCAAAAATAAAGCTTTTTTTCCTAAGAAATTCCTCCTGAGTATTAACCTAGTTTTTGTCCTCAAAAATGATTCATATTCTAAGGAAATAAGGGGGCTGAGAACAAGCATTTTTAGATTTTGATGTATATTCTGTAAATTCTTTTTTTTTTTTTTTTGGCAGGCAGAGTGGACAGTGAGAGAGAGAGACAGAGAGAAAGGTCTTCCTTTTCTGTTGGTTCACCCTCCAGTGGCCGCTGCGGCTGGTGCACCGTGCTGATCCGAAGCCAGGAGCCAGGTGCTTCTCCTGGTCTCCCACATGGGTGCAGGGCCCAAGTACTTGGGCCATCCTCCACTGCCTTCCTGGGCCACAGCAGAGAGCTGGCCTGGAAGAGGAGCAACTGGGACAGAATCTGGCGCCCCAACCGGGGCTAGAACCCGGAGTGCTGGCGCCGCTAGGTGGAGGATTAGCCTATTGAGCCGTGGCACCAGCCTGTAAATTCTTGATTTACATTTTTGGCTATTCATTTTTTTCTACTCAGATGGGCATTTTTCTTATTGATTTTCAAGTGTCCTTTCATATTATGTTCGTTAATTTTTGCTGCATATCAGATGATTACATTATTAGTTATTAAGCTAGCACAGATTGAGAACTCTATAGTTTCTGTAGGTTAGGAATCTTGGTGTGGTTTATGTGAGTCCTCTGTTTTGGAATCTCTCATGAGCCCTTAATCAAGATATCACCAGGGTGGGGTCTCACCTGAAGAGTTGAGAGGGAAAATCTGCTTCCAAAATCACTTGCATGGTTGTTGACAGCATTCAGCACCTTTTGGGGTACTGGATTGGGGACCTCAGCTCTTAACTGTTCATTGGAGACCTCCTTCAGTCCCCTGTAAGTCCTCCTAGTGTGGCAACTTGTTTCTTCCGTGCCAACAAAGGTGGGAGTACATTGGCAGACGGAAATTAGAATCTTGCATTAACTGGTTACTGAAGTGAAATCCCTTCAGCACTGAAGTAGTCCATTGGTTGGAGGCAGACTGATAGACAAGCTCACATCCAAGGGCGGGGATTACACAAGGGAGTGAACATCAAGGAGTGGGACCACCATACAGTTCACCTTCCCACACTGAAGAAAAGTACATTTCACAGATTTTTTTTTTAATTTCACTAATGGCAACTTGGAACATACTAACCATCTTTCTCCTCTAGAACTTCAGGTGGAAATTGTTCAGAAATATCTGAGATTTGTTAGGATAGAGAACTGGGGTTTCCCTATGATGCTCTGACTGCTAGGATGCCCGTCTTGCCTGACTACCCTTCCTCCCAATGGCCAATCCAACACTGTGCTATTGGGGAGATAAAAATGTAATTCGTTTAACATGGTTCTTTGTCCATCCTTGGAAACGGTCATAGTGCAGGTGACAGAGCTTTTGTGGTAGACTTTTTAAGTGGACTGTGGAGCTACAGGCCACCATCAATCACCTTCCTACTTTGGCCATCATCTGAGGCTCTCACATCAGCTTCTGGCAAGATGAGATTGGCCCAAGGAGTAGAAACCCTTTGCCTGGCCCGGAAACCCTGGAGGCTAAAGATGATTATTACTGGGCTCACCTAAAAGCCCATCTACTACACTCTGGGAAGCTCTGCTATAAAGATTATCACTCTATGAATAGCATAATCCAAAGCATGCTATCTGTACTCTCACTGATCATTGAGAAAAAGGAATTTCTCTGATTTTTATACCTGATTTGAAATACTCTATTTGTGTGCTATTGTGTCATTGAATTTCCTGATTTCACAAGGATAATAAAAACTTCCCAACTTACTACAAAGTGGTTTTGCTCTTCTTTTGGGTGCTCCAGGACCCTTAAAAGGCTATAAACGTAAAATAAGATTAAGAGAAAGAAGACCAACTATTCAAGATTCCAACTCATGCAAGGTGCCAAAATGTAAAATACTATAATGAATTGCAAACATTGTGCCATTTAATTCACAGTTGCTTTGTTTACTACCTGGAGAGGATAAATTTCCCATTTCTGAGACAGAGTCTCAGAATAGACACTGAAATATAAACAACAGCAACAGCAACAAAACACCTTTTGATAATGCTGGCCCATTTCTGTCAATCATATGACTTACTACGCCAACCTTAATACCAGCACACAGATGCGAATGTGAAGTTGGCAGTCCCAGCCACAGGAAAATCTGAAATTGTAATTCATAATGATGTGCCTTTCGTGAGAAATGAGTGGTTAGTTTAATATCTAAATCTGGAGAAATTACTGTGCTTGCCAAGAATTTTAGAAATTCAGATATAAAATGCAAGGAGAAGAAGAAAAAGAAAGTGGAAAAGGTTTAACTGAACTTTAACTGACAGAATACATAAAAATTGGTAAATATATTCATTGAAGCTACGCTCACCTGTATGTTTGTTTCCCTGTGTGTGTGTGTAATATGTATGGCATTTATAATTGCTGTGTATTCTTAAAGTATTGACCTTTTTATCATTAAGAAATATCCTTTATGTAAATAATAATATATGCATTCTAATGTTTATTTTGTACACCACTTGTCTTTTAGAAAGGGCAGGACTAGATTTATTGAACACACTATGAGGATGAAGCAGGCAAGCAGTTAAGGTAGGGTCTGACACTGCTGCTGACGTGTGTCTTTTATAAGTACAGTTGAATCATGACTTCTCACTCAGGCTGATAATCTCTGTTTTGAATGGAATGATCAATGTGCATTTAATGTGATTTTTAAAGTAACTGAATTTATAGGTGCCAATTGGCCATTTATTTTTTATGCATGCCTTATATTTTGTTACTCTTTTCCTGTGTGGGAGGGAGCGACTGTAGGGTAGGAAGTATCACCATATTCTTAAATCTGTATATATTAAATACATGAAATTTTTATAGCTTAAATAAAATTAAAATAGCAGCTGAATTGAAATTTAATTCACGTACCCTAAAATTCACCATTTAAAGTGCTTAAGTTGATGGTTTTAGTTTATTTACAGAGTTGTACAACCATCACTTCATCAATGATAGAACCGTCTCATGAATCCCAAATGAAACTATACTCATTTTTTCTCTCCAAAAAGTCAGATTAACTTTAAGGGGATGGTGCTGTGGTGTAGCAGGTAAAACTGCCGCCTGAAGTGCCAGCATTCCATATGGGCACCGGTTTGAGTCTGGGCTGCTCCACTTCCCATCCAGCTCTCTGTTATGGCCTAGGAGGGCAGTGGAGGATGGTTCAACTTTTTGAGCCCCCGCATCCATGAGGGGGACCCGGAGGAAGCTCCTGGCTCTTGGCTTCCGATTGTCGCAGCTCCAGCCATTGTGGATAATTGGGGAGTGAACCAACGGATGGAAGACCTCCCTCTCTCTCTCTCAGTCTCTCTCTCTCTCTCTCCCTCTCTGTGACTCTGCTTTTCAAATAAATAAATTAGTCTTAAAAAATGCCCCCAAACTTTAAATGCCTAAAGACTAATAGATGACTTCTTAACAGAACTAGTGGAATCCATAAGTCAGTGTGCTGAGTTCTGTCAAGTGCTAACACACAGATGCCCAGCACTTGCACCAGGCTACGATTCTATTCTATCAGTAAATAGATTGTTCAAAAAGTAAAACTGAAAGGAAAGCATTGTTAGATAAGCAAAAACTGAGGGAATCTGTGATCAGCAGACCTGCACTAGAAACTACACTAAAGGGGTTTGTTCAGGCAGAAAAGGTGAGCCCAGTTGGAAATACAATAAATAGCAAAGAATGAAGAACACGAGTGGTAAGTATATGGGTAAGTGATTCAAAGCAATCATTTGTAAGTATTATAGAGGAGAATATATATATATATATAGGTGAAAATAATAATGAAAAAATGAAATTGAAATGTAACAATTCTAAGGTTCTTTAGACACATATTTCAGTTCAGCTGGTCCCAGGGGCTAGGGGCTAGGCAGATGGGTGGGTAAGTACTGCTCATAAGCCCACTTGGTTCTTACACTATGGCAGTGATTTTAAGTCATAGAGATTATACTTCATTAGCCTCAGGCATCATTGGAAACTGTCCCACCTATCTGAAATCTTATGGTACAAAATAGAAATTTCTAACTGTAGTTTTGCACCCTCAGGATTTCTCACACATTTTCCCATACAGCTACTCTCTTACGTCATTAAGGCTTCATCCTAAGCACTTTCTGTGCTTTCTTATCATAACTAATGCTGAGTGAACCACGTCTCAAAGAGGTTCTGACTGTTGTCTACGGTCTGAAGCATTTATGAATCAGACATCTCTAGTGAGACACTACTTAGGTTGGGACGTCCTTGATGGACATGAATGACACTGGACTAAGCTCCAAAGAGGAAAAGGAGATAAATCCTCAGTCTGCTGTGACCATGTCAATGTCCTAAGATGCACTAGGGCATGAGCCGTGAGACCCCTGGTGGTCAAATGTGATACTCATTCTCAATGCCTCATAAAATGTTGCATCCTCACTCTGAGTTAAGAAATAATATTATAAAGCAGTCAAAAACAATGAAATCTGGTCATTTGCAACAAAATGGAGGAATCTGGAAAACATCATGCTGAGTGAAATAAGCCAGTCCCAAAGGGACAAATATCATATGTTCTCCCTGATCAGTGACAACTAACCGAGCACCAAAAAGTAAACCTGTTGAAGTGAAAGGGACATTATGAGAAACGGTAACTTGATCAGCCCTTGTCCTGACTGTTGATGAACAAGTTAATACTTTATCCCTTTTAGTATTTTTTTGTTCTACTTAATACTATTGGTTGAACTCTGTAATTAACACACAATTACTCTTAGGTATTTAAATTTAACTGAAAAGTGATCCCTGTTAAATATAAGAGTGGGGATAAGAGAGGTAGGAGATGTACAATTTGGGACATGCTCAATCGGACTTGCGCCAAATGGTAGAGTTAGAAACGTGCCAGGGGATTCCAATTCAATCCCATCAAGGTGGCATGTACCAATGCCATCTCACTAGTTGAAGTGATCAATTGCTGTTCACAATTGATCATAATGATAGGACTAAGAGTCAAAGGGATCACATAAACAAGACTAGTGTTTGCTAATACTAACTGATAGAATCAAAAAGGGAGAGAATGATCCAACATGGGAAGCGGGATACACAGCAGACTCATAGAATGGCAGATGTCCTAAATAGCACTCTGACCTCAGAATCAGCCCTTAAGGCATTTGGATCTGGCTGAAAAGCCTATGAGAGTATTTTAGGCATGGAAAGCCAAAACACTCTGGCAAACAACAACAACAACAACAACAACAACAACAAACCTAAATGAAGATCTCTGTGAGTGAGATCCCAGTGGAAAGAACGGGGCCATCAAAGAAGGAGGTACCTTTCTCTGAAGGGAGGAGAGAACTTCCACTTTGACTACTACCTTGTCTAAATAAGATCAGAGTCGGCGAACTCAAAAGGCCTCCATAGCCTTGGCAACTCATGGCAAGAGCCTAGGGTGATTACTGATGCCATAAACAAGAGTGTCAATTTGTTAAGTCAACAACAGGAGTCACTGTGCACTTACTCCTCATGTAGGATCTCTGTCCTTAATGTGCTGTACATTGTGATTTAATGCTATAACTAGTACTGAAACACTTTGTGTTTCTATGTGGGTGCAAACTGTTGAAATCTTTACTTAATATATACTAAATTTTTTTTACTTAATGTATGCTAAACTGATCTTCTGTATATAAAGAGAATTGAAAATGAATTTTGATGTGAATGGAAGGGGAGAGGGAGTGGGCAAGGGGAGGGTTGCGGGTGGGACGGACGTTATGGGGGGGAAGCCATTGTAATCCATAAGCTGTACTTTGGAAATTTATATTCATTAAATAAAAGTTTGAAAGGAAAAAATATATATATACTAAATTGATCTTCTGTATATAAAGAGAATTGAAAATGAATCTTGATGTGAATGGAATGGGAGAGGGAGCAGGAGATGAGAGGGTTGTGGGTAGGAGGGAAGTTATGGTGGGGGGAAAAGCCACTGTAATTCATAAGCTGTACTTTGGAAATTTATATTTATTAAATAAAGTTAAAAAAAGAAATAACTCATTTTTTCTACTGCTTTGACTTAAGTACCAGGGAATCAGAATCCTGTCCCTTCTCTGCGTAACTCCCTTTTTCAAACCTAAAATACGATGGTTTTTCAACCTTGTATGTAATGTTAGCTTTCTGTATTCCACATCTGCTACATCTGCAGAATCAACTGACTGTGGATCAAAAAGCTAAAGGAAAATTGCATTTGTACTGAACATGCGTGAACTTTAATCTCTCGTCAATGTTCCCTAAACAATCAGTATAACAGATATTTATATGGCATTTACATGGCTTTAGGTATTATAGGTAATCTAGAGATAATTTAAAGTATCCAGGAAGATTTGCACAGGTTATATGCAAATACTACAGCCTTTCAGTTAAGGTATTTATGCATCATTAGATTTTGATATCCACGAGCGGTCCTGGGTCAATACCACATGGATACTCAAAAAAGACAATATTTCAGAAAACAATGATAATTGATTGTACAAACATCTCGTTCTAGAGGAACACATATGGCACTTATTGTGCTAATATAAGTCTCTTCTATACCTGTTTTGCTGATAATTTTTAGTATGAGTGGAGGTTCATTTTGTAAGATGCCTTTTCTGCATCTATCAAGATGATTATTATTTTTCATTTTGTTAGTGCAGTATTTCACATTTATTGATTTGTAATTCAGTTAAATTTGTCCAGGGATAAGTATTTATTTAATAGTCTGATGTGTAATCCTTTCAATGTGCTGCTGACCTCAGTTTAGTACTAGGTTACTGAAAAGTCTTTCACTTATATTCATCAAGGAAATTCACTTACAATTTTCTTTGCTTGTGGTGCCATTGTCTGACGTTGGCGTAAAGGTGATGTTGCCTTCATAAAATGGGTTTGGAAGTGTTGCCTTTACTCTGTTGAAAGAGTTGAAGGAAGATTGGTATACTTTAGTAGAATCTACCCCTGAAGCATCTTGTTCTAGACTTTTCTTTGTTGGGAATTTTTGATTATTGATCAGTCTCCTTATTTGTTATTTTTCTATTCAGGTTGTATTTCATCTTGAGTAAGCTTTAGTAGTTTATATGTTGCTAGGAATTTATACATTTCTTTTAGGCTCTCCAATTTGTTGGTGTGGCTTTGCTTATAAGAATGAGTTATGATTCTTTCTGTTTCTAAACCACCTGTTGTAATGCCTCATCTTTCATTTCTGATTTATTTATTTGAGTGTTCTATTTTTTCAGTCTGGTTGAGTGGCTTTTTAAAGAACTTTTCATGAAACCAAGTCTTGGTTTTGTTGCTTTTTCCATTCTCTACTTGATTTATTTCTGCTCAATTCTTTATTCTCTCACTTCTTCTGCTAACTCTAGGCTTAGTTGCTCTTTTACTAGATTTTGAGGTTTTAAAATTTGAGCTCTTTTTTATTTTAATAATTTTATTAATATAATGAGAACAGATTTCATGGATATCAGGGAT
This sequence comes from Oryctolagus cuniculus, assembly GCF_051225735.1. NCBI lineage: Eukaryota > Metazoa > Chordata > Mammalia > Lagomorpha > Leporidae > Oryctolagus > Oryctolagus cuniculus. Next base: position 125,509,570 of record NC_142873.1, on the reverse strand, counting down.
ACAGTTCTAAGAAGATAATCACACTCTCTCTCTACTTCCCACCTTCTCTGAATCCCCCCTCCTTCATTCTTTTCTTTATTTTCCTTTTTGCATCCTTGTTACTGATTTTGCTTCCTTCCTTATATTTGGTAAGTTGTATTTAGACTTTAATTTGCCTTGAGATATTTTAAAAGTTCCCTTTTAGTTTCTCTCTTTTTTTTGGACCCAATAGTTACTAAAGACCATGTTTAAAATTTCCACACTGTTTACTTCCTGTTATTTAATTCTAGTTTCATTCCATTGTGGTTGGAAAGAAACTTTGAATTATTTTCATTCTCTTTATCTTGCTAAGATTTGCTTTGTGGCCCAACTTGTGATCAGGATAGTGAGCGTTCCAGGCTCGCCTGAGAAGAGTCTGCATTCTTCGACTGCTGGGTGGGAGATTCTGTGTATGTCTGTTCAGTCCATTTGATCTATGGTGCGTTCAAGTCAGATATTTATTCATTTTCCATCCAATATATCTTAATATAATAAAGATAATATGTGAAAATCCCACAATTAACATAATCAATATTGGGGAAAAACAGAATTTTTTTCTTTTAAGATCTGAAACAAGGAAAGTATACCCATCCTTGAAACTTCTATCCAACATATTACTCGCAGACCTACCCAGAACAATTAGGCAAGAAAAAGAAATGAGCATCCAAGTCGAAGAGGCAGAAATAAAGCAGTTTCTGTGTGTGGATGACATGATCATCTATGTAGAAAAATCCAAAGGCAATTTGGAAAATATTAGAAGCAGTAATGAAATTCAGTGAAGTTGCAGAACAAAAATTTGACATACAAAAATCACTTGTTGGGGCCAATGCTGTGACGTAGTGGTTAAAGCCACTGCCTGCAGTGCTGGCATCCCATATGGGTGCTGGTTTAAGTCCTGGCTGCTCCACTTTCAATTCAGCTCTCTGATATGGTCTGGGAAAGCAGTGGAAGGTGGCCCAGGTCCTTGGGCCCCTGCACCCACATGGGAGACCCAGAAGAAGCTCCTAGCTTCTGGGTTTGGATTGGCCCAGTTCCGGCTGTTGTGGCCATTTGGGGAGTGAACTAGCAGATTAAAGACCTCTCTCTTTCTCTTTCTCTCTCTGTCTCCCTCTCTCTCTCTCTCTCACTCTCTTCCCCCCACCTTTCAAATAAAATAAATAAATCTTTAAAAAAAACCAAAAATAACTTGTTTTTCTACATACCAATCATGAACAATTAAAACATGAAATAAGAAAACAGTCTCATTCGTAATTGCATCAAAAATATACTTAAGAATAGATAAAACAAAGGAGACAAAAAGACCTGTACAATAAAACATTGATAAAGAAAATTAAAGAATAGAGATGAATGGAAAAAGTTTTATAGATTTGGACTGGAAGAATTAATATTGTGACATGCCTATACTAAAATGATCCATAGATTCAGTGCCATCCTTATCAAGATTCCAATGGTATTGGTACAGAAATAGAAAGATCGAAAAAATTCATAGAGAGCTGCAAAAGAGCCTGACTAGCCAAAGGAATCTTGAACAACAAGAGCAAAGCTAGAGGCCTGTCACTTGCTGATTTTAGAATATACGCAAAGCCATCGTAATCATTTATCTGATAGTGGCATGAAAGCAAGCATATGAGCCAGTGTAACAGACCAGAGATCACAGAAATAAATCCAGACATTTATGCACAACTTATCTTGGCTAATGGTGTCAGAAAACACAATGGGGACAAAATTGTTGTCAGTAAACAGTGTGGAAAATAGTATGGAAATTTCTTAAAAAAATAGAAATAGAACTGTCATATGATCCAGCAACACCACTCCTGTGTATATACCCAAAAGACATGAACTGATTGTATCAAAGAGATGCCTGCTCTGTCATGTTTATAGCAGCACTCTTCACAATAGCCAAGATATGGAATCAACCCAGGGATCCATCATCAGATGAATGGATAGAGAAAATGTGACTTGGGGTTCCCCAAACACACACAGAATGGAATACTATCCAGCTATTAAATTAAGGAAATCCCGCCATTTGTGGGAAAATGGACGAATGGATGGAGCTGGACAGCATCATGTCAAGTGAACCAGGCCAGACACAGAAGGACAAATACTACATATTCTCCTTTTTATGTGGGAACTAAAATAATTTACTTTTAAAAAGCACCCACATTCTGAACACAGAATGTTGATTACTAGAAGTTAAGAGGGGTGGGACAGATAAAAGGAGTTTGGATAAATGTAATAGGATGTGGTTCATTAATTGTGACAGATATATTCATATGAGATATTAATGGGGAGATGGGTTGCAGGATATATGGGACCTCTTTGCGTTGCTATGTCACAATTTTTGTTTTGTAGGGTGAAAATCATTCTGAAATAAAATTAAAAAAAAAAAAACTCTCACGGGAGTAAAAATGGTATTTTGAGAAAATTATCGATGTTCCTTAACCTCAAACCATAAAACTACTAGAAGAAAATGGAAAAAAGCCTCCTTCCCATTGGTCTGGGCGATGTCTCTGAAAATCAAAGGGAGCAACCGACATAATGCAAAGGCAGCCTAGAGAGTGGGGAAGAAATACTTGTAAACAACACGTCTGTTAAGGAATAAACATCCAGAACACATATTGGACCCATAGCAGGAGAGATACAGAACCCTATGAAAAAGTAGATAAAGGACCTGCATGCACATTTCTTGAAGGAAGACATACAAATGGCCAACAGGCGGATGAAAAGGTGCTTAACAACACTGTTCTGGGAAATGACAATCAGAATCACAATGAGACCTCAAACACCTGTTAGAATTTTTTTTAAAAAAGAGAGAGATAACAAGTATTGAAAAGGGTGTGGAGCAAAGGGAACCCTTGTATACTCCTTTTGGGGATGTAAATGGGTATATCCATTGTGGAAGACCACATGGAAGTGCCTCAAACATTTAAAAATAAAAGTACCATATGATCCAGGAATCCCACTTTTGGCCATATATCTAAAGGAAATGAAATCAGCGTGTTGAAGATATATCTACACTCTTGTGGTCCTTGTAGCACAATTCACAAGAGCCAACATTTCTAATCAACCTAAATACCTAACAAAGAATGAATGGCTGAAGAGAAGAAATGATGTTTATCCGTGATAGAGTATTATTCTATTTAGCTTTGGGAAGGAAGAAATCCCTGCCATTGCAACCATGTGGATGAACCTGGAGGACACTATGCTGGTGAAATAAGCCAGACACAGAAAGACAAATTGTGTGTCATCTCACTTTATGCGAATACAGAAGAGTTGAACTCACAGAAGCAGGGAGTGGGAAGGCAGTTTCCAGGGCCTGAGAGGAGGAGGAGATGGGATAATGTTCTTCAAAAGGTCCAAAGTTCCAGGCACAGGTGATTAGGTGCTGGAGCCCTGAGGTGCCGTGATGTGCCCACGGTCAGCAACATGAGGGATCTTCATGACATCGTGCAAAACAAATACTATGAAAACTGCCAAGGCCTTAAATTTTTCCCACTGTTGGTGGTAGTGTAAATTTTTTTTTTGACAGGCAGAGTGGATAGTGAGAGAGAGAGAGAGACAGAGACAGAGAGAAAGGTCTTCCTTTTTGCCATTGGTTCACCCTCCAATGGCCGCCATGGCTGGCGCGCTGCGGCTGGTGCACCGCGCTGATCCGAAGGCAGGAGCCAGGTGCTTCTCCTGGTCTCCCATGGGGTGCAGGGCCCAACCACTTGGGCCATCCTTCACTGCACTCCCAGGCCACAGCAGAGAGCTGGCCTGAAAGAGGGGCAACCGGGACAGAATCCGGCGCCCCGACTGGGATAGAACCCAGTGTGCCGGTGCCGCTAGGTGGAGGATTAGCCTATTAGCCACGGCGCCGGCCCGGTAATGTAAATTAACACAGCCATTATGGGAAGCAGTACGGCTATTTCATAAAAAACTAAAAATAGATTTGCCGTATGATCCAGGTATTCCTCTTCCGGGAAGATAGCCGAAGGAAATGAAGTCGGCATCTAAAAGTGGCACCTGTGCTCTCATGTTTATTGCAGCCCAATTCACCATAGCAAAGGAATGGACTCAACCTAGATCTCCACCAGCTGATGACTGGTTAAGAAAAGGTGGTTTTTATAGATGATGGAACATTACTCAACCACAAAAAAGAATGAAGTCTTGACATTCGCAACAAAATGGATGGGGCTGGAAATCATTAGGCTAAGTGAAGTAAGCCAGACACAGAAAGACAAACATCATCTTTGCTTCTATATGTGGATGTTAATATATAGAATGAATAAAAAAGTAAATAAATATTTAGTAAAAATATGTCAACTTTTTTTTATCCAGAGAAACAATAATTTAAAAATTAAGACAAAATAAAGGCATTCCCAGCTAGTCAAACACTGAGAGAATTAATAATTGCTGACTTACACATAAAAATTCTAAAGAAACACTCCTTCAAGCTAATGAACAGTCAGCAACTTAGATCCTTAGGGAAGAATAGAGTACAATGAGTGATCATTTCTGGGTAAATATAAAATATTGCATCCCTATTTCTTTCAATTATTTTATTAAAATAATATTCAAAATAAAAAGCAAAAAATATAAATTCACACTGAAATCAACTTAACTTTTAATTTTTATCTACACACATTTTGAAGCACTCTTGTGCTACACTGTATGCTTGAAATTTGCTGAGATGGTAGTTCTTACATGTTCTTTCCATAGAAAAAGGAATAAATAATTAAGTTAGATGATGACTATGTTAGATTAATTATAGTGATTATTTTTTAAAAAGATTTAGTTATTTATTTTAAAGGCAGAGTTAGACAAAAAGATATGCAGAGAGAAAAAAAAATCTACCATCTGCTGGTTTACTCCCCAAATGGCTGCAATGGCTGGGGCTGGGCCAGGCCGAAGCCAGGAGCCAGGAGCTTCAATCAGGTCTCCCACGTGGGTGCAGGGGCCCAAGCACTTGGGTCATCAACCACTGGTTTCCCAGGCACATTAGCAGGGAGCTAGATGGAAAGTGGTGCAGCTTGGACTTGAACTGGTGCCCATTTGGGGTGCCTGTGCTACACTCAGTAGCTTAACCCAATATTCCACAATACCAGCTCCCAAAGTGATTATTTTACAATGATTATGTATTTGAAAATATCAAGTTGTATATCTTAACTATATAAAGTTTTTATTTATCATTATGCTAAGTAGAGCTCTAGAAATACCACACTGACTTTTGTAAGGTGAAGTTTGAGAGGGGATTTCCTTCACTTCAGAGTGTGGCTGGTACTTGGATCTTCAGGCGCCTCTTCCAGGCTGGTAGCAACTTGCCGTGGCTTGACTTGACTCTTCTAATTGAACCAACCACTGTGATCATTCCTTTCTGCCTTGCTTTTTTCTCATCATATAGCACTGTTGGTTACCAAGGTCGTGTTTCCGAGAACCTGCAGGGAATGAGAATGTATTGAAATTTCAGATTAAGTTACAGGCAGGTGAGTAGCCTAATACATCTCTTCCATTCTGAAAGCGACCATTCTCAGATTCCACTCTGTAGCTTTTTAACAAGAAAATTAATTTTCCTATTGTATTGGCTTCTGCTGTACTTGAAAAAGGTGTTTGATACTGGCAGGTTTGGGGAAAGCTCACAAAGGTAAATATGTTGAGTCTTGTGATTGGTTCAGAGGCAAATTAGATGCTGAGAAAGGCAGATGGCGAAAGCATTTGCCCTCTTGTTGGTTAGATTGGATGCACACTAATAGAAACAGGAAGTTCAGAAGAAGTGCATCTAGCTCCAGAATAATCTCAAGGCTGCTCATCTTTCTTTCCTACTAAGATGCGTTCTCATTTTCCTAGGTGACCAGCATCGTTTAGACTGTTCTCCACTTGATTTGAAGTGCTGCCTTAGCAGGCTGAGTATCAATGGACACAGTGTGATGATTTGGAGAACAAGCTCTTTCAGAAAGGATACATTCATATTCTGCCAGCGGACATGCATCTATATTACAAACAACTGCATTTTCTTAGAACAGCAAATTTTTCATCAGTTCAGATTGTCAGTGTTTCAACTGTTTTTACTCAGTATCCCAGTTTATATATTCTTGTAATACAACTGCAATGGACAGAAAATAGACAAAGTTGTGGTAGTCTCTCAGTAACTAGCAGTAAATCTATAGATAATAATGTTTTCCACTACCTGGTGCAGATCACCTTTGCCCTTAGGCAGCATCTCAGCTGATTAAATTTCTTTATCTGGGGGGGAGAGGTGGACTCTTTATTGCTAACGCACTTCAGTCATTAATGGCTTTAACACCAGTCTAATAGCAGTCTTGACTGCATTACTGTGGTACTTTATTAGCATCTACCACTGAACTTGAAGAAATTTGGTGTGTCCCACACAATCTGCTGGATTCCAAAGCATAGTTCCTTCTGTCCCAGTGGTTTTTTTTTAATCTCCCTTTGACATTTAGTAATCAATCCCTTTTTATTCATTTGTTGATTCAGTGCCACTAAGAACCAACCGCATTGGCTGGGGGCACTCTCACTTCTATGTCACCTGGACAAGTACTGCTGACTTATCTGAAGATTTTTCTCCCTTGAGAAGACTTTTAGACTGACAGAGCTTGAAGTTGCTGGAAAGGGGAGTGACAGTATAATGAATGGATTATTGGGTATGATGGTGGGAGGAACCTTTTTTCTCTCTGGTCTTGACACTAGGTATTTTGACAATGGAATTAAAATGCTCCACACTAAGGACCTTGATTCAAGGAAAAGACTTCATCCTGTAGGGGTAGTGTTGCAACCTTCATCTCACCACCATGACAGCTCTGTACCTGAGCCAACTCAACAAGCACCAGAACTGCTCTGTTAAGAGGCTGATTGACATGCACAGAATGGGACAATTTATCCACTTGATTATTAAAGATTTCCTTTCCTTTTTTTTTTTTTGACAGGCAGAGTTAGACAGTGAGAGAGAGACACACACAGAGAGAAAGGTCTTCCTTCCGTTGGTTCACCCCCCAAATGGCAGATATGGCCAGTGTGCTGCAACCAGCAAGCCGTGCCAATCTGAAGCCAGGAGGCAGGCGCTTCCTCCTGGTCTCCCACGCGGGTGCAGGGCCCAAGCACTTGGGCCATCCTCCACTGTCTTCCCGGGCCACAGCAGAGAGTTGAACTGGAAGAGGAGCAACTGGGACAGAATCTGGCACCCCAACCGGGACTAGAACCCAGGGTACCAGCGCTGCAGGCTGAGGATTAGCCTAGTGAGGCACGGCGCCGGCCATAAAGATTCCCTTTCCAACAGACAATCTCGGATGGCCATGCAAATAATTCATGAAATGATGGGATTTTGTGCTCATTCTGAGAAGTGCAGTCACATGTTTGCAGATTGCTTAGTACTAATCTTCCATTTTGGATCCTTCTAACATTCTGACTTGCTAACCAGCCTATAAATTGACGTTTATGAGCCAGTGTAGCTACATTTGGTCACTTGAAGTCTCATTATTAGTCATTCAATCTACCAGAGTTCAGGATCAGAAGCTGATCCTCCAAAGGACAATAGATATTAGCAGAAGAGAGTTTTCATTTTCTCCAAATCTCTAGAGATTTGTACAATGGTCCCTGAGAAAGAATAATTCAGTTGGAGAATCTGGTTTTGAAGTTCAATATGAAATTATATAATCAAGAGGGTGTGCTGTGGCTGCAAAGATGCGCAAGAGGATTAGTGGAACAAAATAGAAAGTCTAGAAGTAGATCCAAACTTCCTGAACTTTGCACCATTGTCAAAGGTCAGTTGTCAATACAGGAACCTTCTGACAATATAATAGTATTTTATTACAGCTCCATATATCTTGATATTGAATAACGTTAGTTTTCCAACTGTATTTAAAAGTGGCTTGGATATACTATATCCTGAAATTTTCATATAATTTTATATGCATTAAGGCAGTGTCTTCAAAAAATGCTTGGATTTTTGATTAAGTCTAATCTGTAGATAAATTTTGGAAATAGGTGAGTTTTTCAATATCTGAGCTTGAATATATCTCTCCACTGATGTGTCTTTAATCTCCCTGAAGAATATTTTGCAGTTTTCACTGTACAAAATTCTTACAATCATTTTGTTGGATTTACTTCTAATATAAAGTAATTATAGTTTATGGTATCTGAAATAAAATTCGTTTTGTTTATTGACCTTTGTTCCTGAGTGTTATTGAATTCGTTTATTGGTTTTGTGTGTTATTGTTGTCAGTTACATGGGGGTGTTCTGTGCATACCATCAGATCATCAGTGAATAGAATTAATTTTACTTTTTTCTTTCTACTCCTTGTGTCTTTTCTCCTGCATTCTTGACCTGGAAAGGACAAACACACTATTAAATAGAAATAATAGCAGACATCCTTGTTTTTGTAGTTATCTTTCTTTTTTTTTTCTTTGACAGGCAGAGTAGACAGTGAGAGAGAGAGAGACAGAGAGAAAGGTCTTCTTTTTTCCGTTGGTTCACCCCCCAATGGCAGCTGTGGCCAGTGCATCACGCTGATCCGAAGCCAGGAACCAGGTGCTTCTCCTGGTCTCCCATACGGGTGGAGGGCCCAAGCACTTGGGCCATCCTCCACTGCCCTCCTGGGCCACAGCAGAGAGCTGAACTGGAAGAGGAGCAACCGGGACAGAATCCGGCGCCCCAACCAGGACTAGAACCCGGTGTGCTGGTGCCGCAGGTGGAGGATTAGCCTAGTGAGCCGGGCCACCGGCCTTGGTAGTTATCTTAAGGGAAAAGTGATTAATATTTATAAACAAGGGATTTTTTTTAGACATCCTTTATCATATTGAGACAGTATTCTTTTTTTTTTTTTAAAGATTTATTTATTTTACTTGAAAGTCACAATTACACAGAAAGAGGAGAGGGAGAGAGAAAGAAAGAGAGAGAGAGAGAGAGAGAGAGAGAGAGAGATCGATCTTCCATCCCCTGGTTCACTCCCCGGTTGGCGGCAATGACCGGAGCTGTGCCGATCCGGAGCCAGGAGCCAGGAACCTCTTCCGGATCTCCCACCCGGGTGCAGGGGCCCAAGGACTTGGGCCATCTTCTACTGCTTTCCCAGGCCATAGCAGAGAGCTGGATTGGAAGTGGAGCAGCCAGGTCTTGAATTGGCGCCCATATGGGATGCCGGCACTGCATGCAGTGGCTTTACCTGCTATGCTGCTGCGCCGGCCCAACAATATTCTTCTATTCACAGATTCTGACTGCTGAGATCCCTTGTCACAAGCTGATGCCTATTGATCAACTTCCCTCTTATTCTGCACTTCCATCCTTGTTAGCTGAGTGTTGCTTCCACAGTGCTGCCATTCACTCACAACATCTTAAAATAGCCCTTTAAATTTTTTGATCAATGGGAAATTCTGGGATAAATCATTTCAATTTAAACTATTTGTCTGTATTTTAGATTAAAATGATGTGTATATTAAATCCTTTGTGGCCATAGGGCATATTTTCTAGAGTTTTGATTCTGCAATTTATTGTGATTTGTTTTATGGTCTGGTGTTTGGATTATCAGTGAATGCTACAGATATTCTTGAAAATACTGTGCATTTTCATTTGCTGAATGAAATCTTCTATAAATACTTACACTTACATTTTAATAGAATGTTTAATAGTTGGAGAGACTATTTTTGACACTTTTAATTATATATATTTATGGGGTATATGTATACATTGTTTTGATACCTGTGTACATTGTATAGTGCTCAAATCAGGGCAGTTAACATATGCATCATCTCTTACATGTATCATTTCTTCTTGGAAGAATGTAAAAAAACTTGTAGTTATTTTGAAAGTACAATACCTTGTTGTTTACAGTAGTTATTCTACTGTGCAAAATAAAACTAGAATTTCTACTTTCATGTACTTGTAACTTTTTACCCACTGACCAATTTCTTCCCATCCTCCCCTCCCCTAAACCCTCCTCACTCTCTGATTACCCTGTTCTAGCTTCTACTTCAATGAGATTAGCTTTTTTAGATTCCACATATGAGTGAGGTCATGTGGTATTTATGTTTCCATGTGTGAATTTTTTCATTTAACAATATCCTCCAGATTAGTCCATATTGTTTCAAATGACAGGATTTCATTCTTTCTTGTGACTGAGTAACATTCAATTTTGTAGATTTACCACATCTTCATCCATCCATTCATTCATTCATTGTTGGGCATTTGGATTGATTTTGAGTCCTCATTTTTGTGATTTGTGATGTAATAAATATGGTAGTGCAGATAGCTCTTGGACATAATGATTTCATTTCCTTTGGCTGTACACCCAGTAGGGAGGTAGGTTTGCTGGTAGCTCTATTTTTAATTTGTCAGGGAATAACCATACTGTTTTCCACAATGACTTAGCTAACTTGCATTTCTGTGAACAGTGTGTTAAGTGTTTCCCCTTTCCACATCTTGGCCAAGGTGTCTTTTGTCTTTTCTATAATAATAATTTTGAGCAGAGTGATGGCATCTCATTGTAGGTTTGTTTTGCATTTCTCTGATGATTAGTGATTCTGTGTGGTTTGTCATGCACTCATTGGCCATTTGTATACATTCTTTTGAGAAATATATATTGTTGAAGCACAGAAAGAGAGAGAAGGAAAGACAGAGAGACAGACAGAGATCTCTTATCTGCTGGTTCACTCCTCAGATGTCCACAATGGCCAACTCTAGGCTAGGCCATTGCCAAGTTCTGCCCACTCAATCCAGGTTCCCACATGGGTGTCAGGGATCTGGTTAATTGAACCATCACCTGCTGCTTCCCAGGGTGTGTGTTAGCAGGAAACTTGAATTGGGAACAGAACTTGCTCAAGCCCAGGCACTCTGATATGGGATACATCTTCCCAAGCACTCCCTTAACCATTATACTGGACATCCCCTCTTGCACACTTTCAAATTGAGTTATTTGTTTTGTTGCTGTTGACTTGTTTAAATTTCTGATATTTTCACATATTAATAGTTTGCAAATATTTTCTCCTATGCTATGGGTTGTGTCTTCACTTTGTTGATTGTTTCCTTTGCTGAGCAAAAATTTTTGCTTGATGTAATCCTATTTGGGCTTTTGTGGTCTCATTTTAAAAATCCTTGTCCAGCCCAATATCAAGAAGCATTTCCCTGTTCTCCTCTAGTAGTCTCATAGTTTTGAGTTTTATGTTTAAGCCTGTAGTCTTCTTGTAATTGATGTTTTTATATGGTAAGAGGTAGGGAACTAGTCTAACTCTTCTGCAAATGTATATATCTAATTTCTCAAGAACGATTTCCAGAAGCATTGTCACTTCCCCAATATGTGTTCTTGGCACTTCTGTCAAAAATAAATGACTGTAAATGTGTGGATTTGTTTCTGAACTTTCTTTTACATTCCAGTGGTTTATGTCTGTTTTTATGCCAACACCATACTCTTGTGATTGCTATAACTTTGTAGTATAGTTTGAATCAATGTCTTGTGATGCTTATAGTTTTTATAGACAATTTACATGACTCAAATCATAAAATAACTAAGCATTACTTCATGATTCCTTTATTTCTTTTCTTTTTTTTTTTTTGACAGGCAGAGTTAGACAGTGAGAGAGAGAGAGAGAGTCAGAGAGAAAGGTCTTCCTTTCCGTTGGTTCACCCCCAAAATGGCTGCTACAGCTGGCGCGCTGTGCCGATACGAAACCAGGAGCCAGGTGCTTCCTCCTGGTCTCCCATGCAGGTGCAGGGCCCAAGCACTTGGGCCATCCTCCACTGCACTCCCGGGCCACAGCAGAGAGCTGAACTGGAAGAGGGGCAACCGGGACAGAATCCGGCGCCTCAACTGGGACTAGAACCCGGGGTGCCAGAACAGGCGGAGGATTAGCCAAGTGAGCTGTGGCGCTGGCCATGATTTATTTTCAAGGAGAGGGAAGTCCAGTTGAGACAGGTGCTTTCTTGAGCATTATTATTGAATCTTGGTGTTAAAAACAAGCTTGAAAAAAAGAAAGCTGCACACTGGGTAAGGCTGCTGCCTTCAGATTTCTCTTATGAGGGGTTATATTATTCTCTCTTATGAAGGGTTATATGTATTAGAGTGGAAAAATAGCTGTTGCATGCAAGTTTTCATTGAGACTCTTATGGAAAGTTCTACTGATTGCTGAGAGATTGTAGCCATTTAATACTGGTTGCTGTGATAGCAGGAACCCAGCTGACTGGTGCACAGATTTGCCAGGCACTCACAAGATGCCATCATAATTTCTAGAAGAGTCCTCCATTTTCTGGGGTCACCTCAGTGAGAAAATTTCAGGTGCTTTTCAGTGGACCACCCTTTTCTTCTCTAATTTCCCTGGCCATATGCTTTGTATAGAATGCTATCCTTTGTTCTTGATCTCAGGTACTTTTTTATGGCATTTTTTTGTTTTATTTTTGTTATTTTTTCACTTCTTTCTTTGCTGAGTAGTTAGTTTTAGCAGTTAACAAAAGTAACATGTATTGTGAGGTTTATTACCTCAAAAAGTAAACTCCTGATACAGATTCCAAGATGGCAGAATAGGGAAAAGACATACTGCTTTAGGCTAGGGGAAAAATAGTAAAAAAAAAAAAAAACCTGGAGGAAGTGCATTCTCCAGGAAGAGTGAGAGAGCAACAAGCAGTGGAAATTCTGCAGAGGGAAGAGGGATGCTTGGATCAGCAAGGACAGTGTGGATGCACAGCAACTATCATGGATACACCCTCACAGCTGAGAGCCAGAATTCAACATGTGAAATAAAAAATACAGTGGGAAGCCTTAAAAACAGACTTGGTGAGGGAGAAGACAAATCTTTGGAAATTTCTCAGACCAAAAAATAAAAGAAATTAGAAAAATTAAAAACATATGGGTCTTAGGAGTTCCTGAAGATGTGGGAAGAGATACTGGATTAGAAGGTCTACTCAGTGAAATAACTACAGAATACTTCCATAATTTAGAGAAAGAACTCCTAACAAACATAACCATAAAATATCTTCACCATGACACATTGTAGTCAAACTTTCAACGATAAAATATAAAAAGATTCTAAAATGTGCACAAGAGAATGCCAGATTACATTCAAAGGATCTCCCATTAGACTCATAGCTGATTTATCATCAGAAAACATATAGTCTAGGATATAGCCTAGGAATAGAGAAACATAGTCCAAGTTCTAAAAGAAAAACTGTCAAGTCAGAATACTATACCCTACAAAACTCACATTTATGCATGAAGGTGAAATAAAGACCTTCAATAACAAACAGAAATTGAAAGAATTTGTCACCCTTCATCCAGCCTTACAAATGATGCTTAAGGATGTCCTGCAAACCAGCGACACAGAAAGACAGTCATCATTATGAAAGAATGTGAAGGCAGAAAATTTCTCAGTAAAAGTACAAAAGAAATCCCAAGCAAACAATAGGAATATTTATGGGAAAATGGCAGAGCCAAGTCACTACTAATCAATAGTAACCTTGAGTGTAAATGGCCTAAAATTTCCAATTAAAAGATACAGACTAGCTGAATGGATTAAAAAACAAGACCCATGTATTTGCTGCCTATACACCTCACCAACAAAGATATATGAAGATTGAAAGTGAAAGGATGGAAAATAATATTCCATTCTAATGGAAAGCAAAAATGAGCAGATGTAGGCTTCCTAATATCAGACAAAATAGACTTTGACACAAAAACTATTAAAAGAGACAAAGAAGGGAACTATGTAATGATTCAAGGATCAATTCAACCGTAAGATATTATTAAAATAAATGTAAATGCACCCAACGCCAGGGTGCTGGGCTGTTTAAAACAAATGTTAACTGATATAAATGGAGACAAAGATTCCATTACAATACTACTGGGGACTTCAACACCACTCTTTAAGCAATGGACAGATCGGCTAGATAGGAAATCAACCAAAAAACACCAGACACTATGGACCAAATGGACCTAACTGATATCTACAGAATCTTTCATCCCACGGTTGCAGAATACACATTCTTTTCATCAGTGCGTGAAACTTTCCCTTGAGTAGACAATATGCTAGGCCATAAAGCAAGTCTCAGCAGATTAAAAAAATAATACCATGCATCTTTTCTGACCACAATAGAATGAAGCTGGAAATTAAGAACTCAAGAATCTCTAGAACATATGCAAACACTTGAAGACTGAACAACATGCTCGTGAATGAACAAGGGGTAATAGAAGAAATCAAAAGGTAAATTAAAAAAATTTCTGAAAATGAATGAAGACAACAATACAACTTATCAAAACCTAGGGGATACAGCAAAAGCAGTGTTAAGAGGGAAGTTTATAGCCATTGGTTATTATATCAAGAAACTGAAAAGGAATCAAATAAATAAGCTACCAATGAATCTTATAGGCCTAGAAAAAAGAACAACAAACCCAACACAAAATAAGTAGGAGAAAGAAATAATTAAACTTAGAGAAGATGTAAACCAAACTGAAACAAAAAAATACAAAAGATCAGTGAAACAAAGAGCTGGTTTGAAAAAATAAACAAAATTGATTTATCATTGGCCTGCAAAATGAGGGAGAAGAACCAAATAAATAAAATCATAGATGGAAAAGGAAATGTAACAATGGATATCACAGAAATAAAAAGAATCATCAGGGGGCCAGTACTGTGGTATAGTGGGTAAAGCCACCACCTGCAGTGCTGCCATCCCATATGGGTGCTTGTTCGAGTCCTGGATGCACCACTTCCAATCCAGCTCTCTGCTATGGCCTGGGAAAGCAGTAGAAGATGGCCCAAGTCCTTGGGCCCTTGCACCCATGTGGGAGACCCAGAAGAATCTCCTGGCTCTTGGCTTCAGATTGACACAGCTCTGGGCATTGGGGCAATCTGGGGAGTGAATCAGCAGATAGAAGATCTCTCTCTCTCTCTCTCTCTCTCTCTCTCTCTCTCTCTGCCTTTGCCTCTCTGTAACTCTGCCTTTCAAATAAATAAATAAATCTGTAAAAAATCATCTGGAATTACTACAAAGAGCTATGTGTTAATAAATTGGAAAATCTAAAAGAAATGGATAGATTACATACAATCTACTGAAATTGAATCATGAAGACATAGAAAACCTACACTGACCAATAACTAAGATGGAGATTGAATTAGTAATAAAGACCCTCCCAACAAATAAAAGCCCAGGACTGGATTGCTTCAATGCTGAGTTCTGGAAAACTTCTATCTCTCTCTCATTTTTAAATGTTTTATTTATTTATTTGACAGGTAGTGTTACAAACAGAGAGAGGGAGAGACAGAGAGAAAGGTCTTCCATCTGCTGGTTCACTCCCCAAATGGCCATGATGGCCGGAACTGGGTTAATCTGAAGCCTGGGGCCAGGAGCTTCTTCCAGGACTCTTATCAGGGTGCAGGAGCATTTGGACCATGTTCCATTGCCTTTCAGGCCACAGAAGAGAGCTGGATCAAAAGAGGAACAACTAGAACACGAACTGGCATCCACATGGGATCATGGCACTGCAGGCAGAGGCTTAGCTATGCCACAGTGCCAGCCTCATCTACCAGACTTTTAAAGAAGAGCTAATTCCAATTCTTCTCAAGCTATTCAAAAAAGTTGAAAAGGAGGGAATCCTCACAAACTCCTTCTATGAGTCCAGCATCACCTTAATTCCTAAGCCAGAAAAAGATACAACAGAAAAAGAGAACTATAGAGCAATATCCCTGATGAACATATGTGGCAAAATCCTCAACAAAATATTAGCTAAT
Organism: Oryctolagus cuniculus; assembly: GCF_051225735.1. Classification (NCBI taxonomy): domain Eukaryota; kingdom Metazoa; phylum Chordata; class Mammalia; order Lagomorpha; family Leporidae; genus Oryctolagus; species Oryctolagus cuniculus. The sequence continues at coordinate 125,493,850 of NC_142873.1, read as the reverse complement.
CAATTCCAGTATTACAGCAGAATGATCCTTCACCTGGACAGAGTGGGATTTATCCCTGGTATGCAGGGATGGTTCAACATTCACAAATCAATTAATGTGATACATCACATAAACAAATTGAAGAATAAAACCATGTGATCATTTCAATAGATACAGAGAAATCATTTGATAAAAGAAGGCATCCTTTATGATGAAAACCTTAAGCAAAATTGTGTATGAAGCCAATTTATGAAACTCACAGCTAGTGTATTGAATATGGAAAAGTTGGAAGCATTCCCACTGAGATCTGGTACCAGACAAGGATATTCAGTCTCACCATTGCTCTCCAATATAGTCCTGAAAGATTAGCCAGAGCCATTAGGAAAGAAAAAGAATTCAAAAGGATACAAATTGGAAAGGAGGACTCAAACTACCCCTATTTGTAGATGACATGATTCTAAATATAGGGGAACCAAAAGAATCTGATAAAAGACTACTGGAACTCATAAAAGAGTTTGGTAAAGTGGCAGGATATAAAATTAACACAAAAACATCTATAGCCTTCAGATACACAGGTAATGCCATGGCTGAGAAAGAGCGTGTAAAATCAATCCCATTCATAGTAGCTACAGAAAATATTAAATACCTTGGAATATATTTAACCAAGGAAGTGAACTCTTCAATGAAAATTATGAAACATTAAATAAAGAAATAGAAGACACAAAAAAATGGAAAATCTACCATGTTTGGGATTGGAATAATTAATATAATTAAAATGTCCATACTTCCCAAAGCAATTTACAATCTCAATCAAAATACCAAGGAAATTCTTCCCTGATCTAGAAAAAATGATGCTAAAATTCATATGGAAACACAAGAGACCCCAGATAGCTAAGCAAACTGGGTCTCCTGGCCATATCAGTCTGCACACAATGTCATGAGGGAATTGGAAGTGCTCCTCTCCATTTGGAGGTAAGGACAGTCCCTCTTCCACTGAGCATTTCTCTTACATTGGGAGCACAGATTAGTGGTTCTCCTGGTGGGGACACTTCTTTTTCAGGTGTGTTCTGGTTGCCCATACATGACACAATCTCTTATGGGCCCTTTAATCATAGCAGAATGCCCCCTGGGTATACTCTGAGGTCACCAGGTTCTGCTTACAGTGACTACCATCCTATCTGGATGGCTTCCACCCTGAAATACCCTTTCATTTTCAGCTCTGTCTCTATTATTAAACATCTGAAATGTTATTGCTATTGTGTGGTTCATGGGAGTCTGGGACCCCATGCCAGTTTCCTTGTATGCGTTATTTTATATTCTTGTGTTGTGAAGTGGGATACACAGTAGACTCTTAGAATGGAAGATGTCCTAAATAGCACTCTGGCCTCAGAATCAGCCCTTAAGGCATTCGGATATGGCTGAAGAGCCCATGAGAATATTGTAGGCATGGAACGCCAAGACACCCTGGAAAAAAAAAAGAAGACTTAAATGGAAGATCTCTGCGAGTGAGATCCCAGTGGAAAGAACGGGGCCATCAAAGAAGGAGGTACCTTTCTCTGAAGGGAGGAGAGAACTTCCACTTTGACTATGACCCTGTCGGAATAAGATCAAAGTCGGCGAACTCAAAAGGCTTCCATAGCCTTGGCAACTCATGACTAGAGCCTAGGGAGATTACTGACGCCATAAACAAAAGTGTCAAATTGTTAAGTCAACAACAGGAGTCACTGTGTACTTACTTCTCATGTGGGATCTGTCCTTAATGTGTTGTCCAATGTGAAGTAATGCTATAACTAGTACTGAAACAGTATTTTACACTTTGTGTTTCTGTGTGGGTGGAAACTGATGAAATCTTTCCTTAATATATACTGAATTGATCTTCTGTATATAAAGATAATTGAAAATGAATCTTGATGTGAATGGAATGGGAGAGGGAGCGGGAGATGGGAGGGGTGTAAGTGGGAGGGAAATTATGGGGGGGAAGCCATTGTAATCCATTAACTGTACTTTGAATATTTATATTTACTAAATAAAAAATAAACAAAAAAACACATAAGTTTCACCATGAAATTACACTGTGTTTTTCATGTATACCCTCCATTTTCTGAGGGGTAGAATAAATATTAGTATACTTGAATGAGACTTCATGAAGCATACTTTGCTTCACTGTTGAATATATGAAATCCAATATATATTCCTCAGTCTAGTGTGTTATTTAGATATCTTCGCAGGGTGTTTTTTATTTACCTGAGAATCCCTGGATAAAGAACCTGTACTCAGACTTACGCTTGCACTTTATTGGAAGGGGGATGCAATTATAAGCAGCAAAAATAAGGAGAAGGAGTGGAGATTAGCAAATGAAGCAAGAAAGGAGAGAGGCTCTTATCTGCTTGCTTCATCCTGTTTGATCTGACCAATCAAAGTGTAACACCCATTTACATGTGGGCTATTTTACTCAGACGCTCTGGTCAGCCACTGGGACATCTACATGCCATTTCTGTGTTGTGCTGTTTCATCTGGATGTGGAAGTGGTGGACAGAGCCAGGAGTTCCATGGTACTCAGGTCAGGCTGTGCCTCCTGCACCATAATAGTGGGATTATGGACGTTTTGCTGAAGCTACCCTTCCTCTCATAGCAGAAGACAAACAGTTGCTTGCACTAGGAATCAAAATGACTTTGGAGTGAGCAGCCAGGGCTCTCTGCAGAGCAAGTGGCCTAGGCCAAAGGGCAGATGGAGTAAGAGAGTGTGGGGATGTGCATCACTTGGGTGTAAAACACCCTGAAGCATTTATATACCACAGCTGCTCCTCATAATAGTTTGATGAGGACAGTGAGCCAAGTAAAATCACAAGGAGGAGAAGGGAGGCAGGAGAATTCCAGCAGGGTTGACATCTGTGGTTTGACTATCATTTGGTGATCTTATCTCAAAAGATAGGATTTCAGAATTGTCTGTATTTTGCTTTTGTCCTCGTTTTGTCTTGTATTACTGTTGTTCTTGCTGCCCAATCCTACAATTTCTTTCCAGGTGTGGTGGAGCCTGCCTGGTCCTCGTCATCTGGATACTTCATAGCCCTCCTTCTCCTACAGAGAGTAGTGCTCACAGCAGGTGGGGATACCTGTTTCTTTTTCATAGTGATCACATCTACAAAGAAAGATTATAGTGGCAAATGCAATTGAAGGAAATGAATGATTTTATTCACTGGCAATCCACAGATTCTACAATTTAGTTGTAGTTTTGAGGATAAAAACGAGGGCTAAAACAATTTATGATTAAGAAATGTTGCTTAAATTACTGTGTCTTTCTTAGCCCCAACTACATGCCACTGTGTTGCAATAAGGAGGATACACATCTAACATTTCCTCTTGGGAAGCTCAAATTTTTACTGGCAGACAGTAATGAATCTCTTACTTTTAATGACACAATTTATATTACCACATGAATTGTAATTTTAATATACCTCTGATAAAAAGAAGTTGGTGTAAATAGGAGCTGTCCACAAATTTTTTCTTAGAGTAATGGGCCACTAAGTTTGCTAATTCAGATTCTTTATGTTGAGATGGAGATACATACTCTTGGAAGAGACAGGAATGAATTTATAATAGTTGAGAGAAGCAAAAACTAAGGAAACTGTGTGATAGTTGTATATAAATTTATAATAAGCTATCCCTCAAATTAGCTATTGAAAACAAAACTAGTTTGTGATTTCTTTTTTTTTTTTTTAAGATTCATGTATTTCTTTGAAAGTCTGAGTTACACACAGAGAGAAGGAGAGGCAGAGAGCGAGAGAGGTCTTCCATCTGCTGGTTCACTCCCCAAATGGCTGCAACAGCCGGAGTTGCACAGGAGCCAGGAGCTTCTTCCAGGTCTCCCACATGGGTGAAGGGGCCCTAGGACTCGGAATATCCTCTACTGCCTTCCCAGGTCACAGCAGAGAGCTGGATGGGAAGTGGAGCAGCCGGGACTCGAACTGGTGCCCACATGGGATACCGGCACATCAGGTGGCAGCCCCACCCGCTACGCCACAGCGCCGGCCTTATCTGTACTTTCTCATAATTTTTGTGGTACAAGAATTTTAGCCAGTGCTCAGCTGGGTGGTTCTTTTGCTGCATATGACAAACCAAAGTCATTTGGTGTTTTCAGCTGGTGAGCTGGGTGATTTGAAAGGCACAATGTGGCTTCATTCACATTTCGACCATTTTAGCATTTTAGCAGCTAGGTTGGAAGGCTGGAATCAGTGGAGATTTTTGACAGGTTTGATACACGTGGCCTTTCCCTGATGGTGGTCACAGAGCAGTCAGACTTTTGACAAGCAGAGTGGACAGTGAGAGAGAGAGACAGAGAAAGAAAGGTCTTCCTTTACCGTTGGTTCACCCTCCAATGGCTGCTGCGGCCGGCGCACCGCACTGATCCCAAGCCAGGAGCCAGGTGCTTCTCCTGGTCTCCCATGTGGGTACAGGGGCCAAGGACTTGGTCCATCCTCCACTGCACTCCCTGGCCACATCAGAGAGCTGGACTGGAAGAGGAGCAACCGGGACAGAATCCGGCACCCCAACAGGGACTAGAACCTGGTGTGCTGGCGCCGCAAGGGGGAGGATTAGCCTAGTGAGCCGCAGTGCAGGCCTTCCAGGAAGACTTTTACAAGTGAAAAGAATGGCAGTTGTTTCTTAAAGACAAGTACAGAAACTGCTACAATGTGTTCTCTTCCATGTTCTACTGAACAAAGAAATCCCATAGCACATAGATTTAAGAGGAAGGGACACATACCCTTCCTTTTCACAGAAGGGGAATAAAAAATTTTATGGCCACTTCTAGTCATAAAAAACCCTGATATTGGAAAAAGTAGCTCGTGTATTTTTCAAGTAAAGACTGATTTCAGCAATCATGATCTACCTCCCACCTCTTGAAAATGGGAAGATTCTCCGATACTTTTCCAAATATTTAGAGTTTCTGCCACACTCTGCAAATGTTTTATGCACTGGGGATATAAACTAGAATAAAATAGAGACTCTCATTGCGTGACTTACAACCATTTTAGTGGAACACTGGGAAAATAAAGGAACATTAAAAGTATCAGGTAGTGATATGTGCTATCAAAACATGTTTAGGTATCATTAGAATGGGTGACCATAAAGCATTTCTCTAAGGAGTTGATGTTTAATGTGGGAGCCAAGTGACAAGAATTACATAGGAAAGAGGAAAGAACACTGAAAGCAAAGTTCTGAAGATAGAGAGGACTTGGCATCAGGGACCAGAAAGAAAGCGGTGCATCTGGAGAGAAGGGATCCAGGTGCAGCACTTTGATGTAGCCTGTAGGCTAAATCTTGGTCTCCAACTTCCTCCCCAGGGCAGTCACCGTGAGAAGCTCTGTGAGCCGCTGAGTGGACATGGTAGGCAGACAGGCTGAGTTCAGAGGCCAGAGGTTCCCACCACAGAGTGCACAGCACATGGACCCGGCACTGAGCACTGGCATCGCGACTCCCGGTTGCTTTCTCTGCACGAGCATGGGGAAGAACACAGTGGAGAAAGCACTCCAGGCTATCTGGACCACACAGTGTTCCTGAAGGATGCCTTGGGAGAGGACAGCATGACCTTCAGGATGTATAATACCAGTATTTTTGATGGTAGGAAGCACCACTGTTTCTTTGAAGACAGTAACACCTGTCAAGAGGCCTTTGTGGGTCTGAGAGTGGCAGGCAAGGACAGAGGAGAGTCCCTCCAGGCGCTGTTGGTTACGTTACTCTGAATGAGTGTTGGGCACCTCTATTTAGCCACTGAGAGCTCGTGTTACCAATTTTAATGATGATGGTTATGATATAGGAAAGTTAAAAATTGTTCAGTTTCCATTTTTTGCTTTAATGGCATTTACTTTCAAAATTTTTATTAATATAAAGAGAATAGATTTTGCATATTTCATAGATAGAATTCTAAGAAGATAACCATACTTCCCTCCCTCTCTCAACACCCCCTGCTTCCTTCATTTTTTTCTTCTAATTTTTGAGTAAAGATCCTTCTCAGGATTCAAAGTTTGACGGTTTAAAGGATCCATATTTCGAAGCATTTCCAGCTGAATGTTTGGCTCACAAGTTACGATGTTGCTGGGGACACCCATATCCCATGATGGGCTCCCTGGGTCCAGTCCCAGCTCCCTTCCAATGCATTTGCCTGACACTGTGCATCCTGGGAGTCATCAGGAGATGGCCCCAGTGCTTCCTGCTACCCTGCTACCCGCAGGGGAGCCTCTGGTTGTGTTCCAGGCTCCTGGCAGGGCCCTGGCCTAGCTCCGCCTGTGTGGGCATTTGGGGAGTGAAACAAAAGATGGAAGATCTCTCTCTGTCTCTCTGCCTTTCATGTAAGGTGACACCTTCCCCCCCAAATTTCTTTCTCTAGCCATTGAATCATGAAATTCACCTGCCACAGGCAACTGATGTGATTTTTTTAAATGTAACATTGCCTGAGGTTTTATATGTATGTATATATAATTGTGTTGAATAAGCAAACATATGTATGTACATGCATAGTACAGATGTACAGACATACAAATAAGTATCAATGTATTTATGTCTTATTTATAAATTAGTCTGAATATGCTATGTACTTTTTGAAACTTCTTTTTTTAACTTAATAACATAATTTTGAGGTGATTGATATCAGCATATTGATTTTTCCTGTTCTTTCTTTTTCTTTTAAAGATTTTTATTTATTTTCTTTCAAATTAGATGTCTTCTGCATGGACTGTATGAAAGAAGATGCTTTGCATATTTGCTGCACTGCGTCAGCCTCTTACTAAAAATGTGAAATGAAAAGGCTGCTATACACTGAAACGCTTAGATCTATCTGAAAACACAGGTGATATTCACTTTTGATGGTCTTCCCGTTTGTCCGGGTTTTTGTCTCTGACATCTGTCATCAGTATTTAGAGGGCAAGAACCGAAAGTAACAGGTATAAATAACGTTTGAAAAAACTTAATAGCTTTTCTATAGTCACCATTGTTTCAGAACACTGTCAGATTCATTCTGACGACCAGAAGTGGTTACAAAACAAAAACAAAAACAAAACAAAACAACCATGGGAAAGAAATCTTTTTTTTTTATTATTTATTTATTTGAAAGGCAGAGTTACAGAGAGAGAAGGTAGAGACAGAGAGAGAGAGGTCTTCCATCTGCTAGTTCACTCCCCAGATGGCCTCAATGGCCGGGGCTGAGCTGATCCGAAGCCAGGAGCCAGGACCTTCTTTCGGGTCTCCCACGTGGGTGCAGGGGCCCAAGGACTTGGGCCATCTTCTACTGCTTTTCCAGACCATAGCAGAGAGCTGGAACTGAAGTGGAGCAGCTGGGACATGAACTGGTGCCCATTAGGGATGCCAGCACAGCAGGCAGCGGCTTTACCGGCTAAGCCATGGTGCCGGCCCCGAGTGGTCCTTTCTTATCTTAGCATTTATTTTGTTCAATAGTAATATGATTATGCCAGCAATATTTTGATTTGTTTTCATTGTATACTTTCCTAACTTTTTATTCAAACTTTGTTTATGAGCTTTTCTGCATAATTGTGCTTTTCAATGCCTCTTGAGAAAGGATATAATTAGATTTTAATTTTTAATATATTCTGACAATTATTGTCATTTAAATGGATCATTTATCTCTTTTGCTTATTGATGTCTCAAATCTTTAACATTATTTTGAGCCTACTTGGCCTTCCTATTCTGAATACATATTTCCATCCCTGTCTTCATTTTCACTGTGTCATGTATTTTTAATCATTCCATTTCCATTTTTATAACTTTGGTTGTTCTGTCTATCTTCATCTATAATTGGCATGCACTCTATACAGTGTTCTCAATCATTTTAATGGTTCCCTTAGAAATTACAACATGTATGCCTAACTATCCAATCTAAATTCAATTAATATCAAAGCATTCAAAGAAGATAAGAAATAACTTGGATTGGTTTAAACATTTGACCCTGTTGAGATACATATTATGATTGTTGGGGATTTTTAATTCCATGTTATTTAAACCTCAAAAGAGTATGTTGTAATTATTATTTATGTAGCACTTTTATTTGTATTTACTCATGTATTTACTGTTGTTTTGCTTTGATCCTTTCTTGTATGTCAGAGTTTATAAATGCTATCACATTATCTAGTGGCTTTTACCTCACCTTTATTTTGATGGCCACAGAATTGCAGGTTCAAGATATGCTTTCAGCACATGAACGTATTATTTCACTATTTTGGCTTTCCCTGTTCCTACTATTAAGAAGTCTGCTTTCAGTCTAATTCGTTATTGAATCTCAACTGTCTTTTATTCTGGCTGCTTAAAGCAGTTTTCATTGTGTGTGTGTGTGTGTGTGTGTTGTGTGTGCACACACACTGCAGCGTGAAGTTCTTTTATTTTTCGTAATAAGGATTCCTTGTGCTTCAGAGTTTTCTACATTAATGTCTTTTATCAGATCTCAAAAATTCTATCAATATTTCAAATGCTTCCTTTTCTCCATTCTTTAACTCCTCTTCTTTTACAGCTTAGGATAAGCACTGATGGGAACTTTCTATATGTCTGCAACCTTTTCTACATTGTCTATTTTTTCTCTCGATGTTAATGTCTTCCAATTTATTATTATGTTAATATCATTATTATTTAAAGATTTTAAAATTTTATCTGAAAACCAGAGTAACAGAGAAAAAGGCAGAGGCACACAGAGATCTTGCATCTGCTAGTTCACTCCCCAGATGTTTCTACAACCAGGGCAAAGCCAGGCCAAAGCTATGAGCCAGAAACTTCTCTGGGTCTCCCACACACCTGACAGGGTCCCAGGGACTTTTTTTAAAACTTATATTTAATGAATATAAATTTCCAAAGTACAGCTTATGGATTACAATGGCTTCCCCCCCCATAACGTCCCTCCCACCCGAAACCCTCCCATTTCCCACTCCCTCTCCCCTTCCATTCACATCAAGATTCATTTTCGATTCTCTTTATACAGAAGATCAGTTTAGCATACATTAAGTAAAGATTTCAACAGTTTGCTCCCACACAGAAACATAAAGTGAAAAATACTGTTTCAGTACTAGTTATAGCATTAAATCTCAATGTACAGCACACTAAGGACAGAGATCCTACATGAGGAGTAAGTGCACAGTGACTCCTGTTGTTGACTTAACAAATTGACACTCTTGTTTATGGCATCAGTAATCACCCTAGGCTCTTGTCATGAGCTGCCAAGGCTATGGAAGCCCCCTGAGTTCACCAACTCTGGTCATACTTAGACAAGGCCATGGTCAAAGTGGAAGTTCTCTCCTCCCTTCAGAGAAAGGTATCTCCTTCTTTGAAGATCTGTTCTTTCCACTGGGATCTCACTCACGGAGATCTTTCATTGAGGTTTTTTTTTTTCCCCAGAGTGTCTTGGCTTTCCATGCCTGAAATACTCTCATGGGCTTTTCAGCTGGATCCGCATGCCTTAAGGGCTGATTCTGAGGCCAGAGTGCTGTTTAGGACATCTGCCATTCTATGGGTCTGCTGTGTATCTCACTTCCCATGTCATCTGCTGTCTCCCAGGATGCATTAGCAGAAAGCTGATCTGGAAGTGTGGAACAGTGGAGACTTGAACTACTGCGCCAATGAGAAATGTGGGCATTCCAAGTCTACTGAGCCACAATGCCTATCCCTCTCAATTTATTTTTAAGTTTGCTAAATAAATACTTCAATGTGGTCAATATAGTGAGGAATCTCTTTTGAATTCTTAATTTTATATATTATATTTAAATGTCATTGGTTCTGTTTATTTAGTTTCCAAATATGCCATGTTTTGTGTTATTTTTTATAATGTTCTACCCTGTGGATATTTTCTAGCTTATCTCGTTAAATTTTAAAAATATAATATATATAGATGTTTTACAGACTGCCTCATAATTGGAATATCTAAAATTGCTTTATATCTGGCTTGTCATTTCTATTGAATGCTTGTTTGTAGTTTTGTTCCATTTAGCCGATCTTTGATAAGCGCCTGTGCTGTGACAGGCACATTTCCAAGTTCTGCGCCTCCAATAACGAGCCAGAAAATGTTTTGCATTAATGGAATCAAGGTTCCTATCTAGAGTCTCAGCACTCTGAAAATACTTTAAACATTTGAGTCTAGTGACCATGTTCCTTCTGTGTCGTCTTCGTTCATCTGTCACGTGGATTCACTCGAACTCCTCCAATACTGTGACCATACCCTATGTCTGTTGCATATTAAAGCTCCTTCTCCTACCTCTGAGTTGCAGTTACAAACATTATTGATTTGCCCAACTACTCAGAGGCTGAATGTATTGTCTATGTGACATTTTCAGAATAATCTGTCTCTGTAGCTCTGAAACAAAGATAAAAATATAAACATGAGTGTGTTCTGAGCTACCTGTGAGAATCACTGTTGATATTGGCTTCTGCTATAGAATTTGACTCTACAAAATACACACTGAAATAGGTTGTTTTCTAGAAAATGTAGGTTTTGACCTTGATCTTGTTGTCCAATGGATACCAGTAAATACCAGTGTGGCCTTTGACGTACACAAAATTTTCTCTCAGATTGGAGACTGACTTGTCTTTGTTTTAAAAATCTTCAATTTACAGGAGCTTATTTCTGAAAGGAAGGAAGAATGGAGAGCAATCTTCCCACGAGATTTGGCAAAGCCAGCATATAGTTGATTGCTATGCAAACACGCCAAAAATAGCACAAACACCATATGCTTTTTGAAATTTTTGTGTTACATTTTTAATATTAGTGAGTAGAATTAACATTGCATGAAAAGTATCTTCTAGCCAAATAGAGGAACAACATTGCTGTGGGCTATGGGGCTCCTAGTGAGGCATATTGCAGGCTCTTCCTCCATGTGTGAAGGAATTCGAAGGTGGAGGCATAACGAGGTACAGGAAAGCAGGATTTATGCAGAGAAAAGCAGAAGTGCCAATTTAAGAACCCAGTGGTTGGGACGGAGGTTGTAGAGCAGTGGGTTCAGCTGCAGTCTGCGAAGCCAGTATTCCCTGCCGGTCGCGGTCATCTGGGGAGTGAGCCAGGGGATGGAAGAGCTCTCTCTCTGTCTCTCCTTCTCTCTCTGTAGCACTGCCTTTCAAATAAATAGATAAATAAATCTTTAAAAAAAAATGGAACCAAGTAGTGTGTGAACAGCCAGCCAAAAATCCAAAAAGTCCCCAAAGAAAAACCCTTCAACAAGGAAAAACATTCAACGTGAAAAAACCCTCCACGAAGACGAACACGCTAACAAAAGACAAATCCTGGTCAACAAGGTTAGCGAGCCCTTGAAACCCAACAGAGGCACAGGAGGGGATGTCTGAAGTGGAGCCCAGCTGAATATTCAGAAGGGGGCGGGGCTTTGATGGAATTCGAGCACCTCCAATTCCTGTGTCCTTTTTAGGAAATACGGGAAGAGTCACAGCATCAGGTACATTCTGGGAGTGAGTGTGCCCACCATGGTAATTTTATTACAATGATATTATAATGACCTAAAGGTCATGGGGGTGGGATGGAGAATACATCCTGCAGCCATGTTGGATATTTCCAGCTAGCACTGGTTCCAAGTCCACAACATCATGGAACTGGTGGTTTCTGCTACCTGGAAATAGGGAGGGAGGGCGGGAATTGCTGGTGCGTGGAGGTGGGCTTGCAGGATGCACAGAAAAGGAGGCTTGGGTTATGCACAGAAAGGGAAGGGAGCTTGCATGGTGCACAAAAGGTGACTTGTTTTTTTAATTATTATTATTTATTTGAAAGGTAGAGTTATAGCAGAGAGAGAGAGAGAGAGAGAGAGACAGAGAAAGGTCTTCCTTTCACTGGTTCACCCCCCAAATGGCCGCTATGACCGGTGCTGCGCCAATCCAAAGCCAGGGACCAGGTGCTTCTTCCTGGTCTCCCACGCAGGTGCAGGGGCCAGAGCACTTGGGCCATCCTCCACTGCCTTCCTGGGCCACAGCAGAGAGCTGGACTGGAAGAGGAGCAACTGGGACTAGAACCAGTGCCCATATGGGATGCCAGCACCACAGGCAGAGGATTAACCATGTGAGCCACGGCGCCTGCCCCAAAAGGGGACTTGTTATGTGGGCTCGCCTGGCTGTCATGTGGGCTGGCTGCAGCCTGCCGTGGCTTGTTTACCCCCATTATCCAACTGCGGATCACCGAATCACCTGGAGCTATCAGTTACCCAGCCCACAGGGGTTAAGGAGGAGCTGTCAACAGTGGTTTGGCCAGAGCTGTCAATCACCCACAGGCACTGTCATATGGCTCAGCAGGGCACTGTTCAGCTTCAGTTTAGCTAGAGTTGGCAGGCCTCAGCTTGGCCAGAGTTTTCAGTCAAGCTGTGCTGTCCTGTGGTTGGCAAGGAGCTGTCAGGCCTCAGCTTCTCCACCAGCTACCTATAATCCCACAACAATATGATACTTTAACATTAGTAAACTTTTTAGCATAACATACTACATCCACAGTTCCAGTGAGAAATGTAATAATGACAATAAGCCCAACTGATGCCCCAAAAGCGGTTACAAAGATTTCAAATCTCTTCCTAATTCAAAACTAATTGGATTAAAGTTATCTATTTAATACTATAAATATTCTTTCAAAAATACAGTGTATTGGAAATATTATGCAGATTGAGCATCTTTAATCAGCAAGTACAAAATGTAAAATGTCCCAGTTTGAAACTGTGGAGTGCTGAAATGTTTTACCTTGTAATTCTGAATTTTGGATTAGGAGTGTTTGTTTGACTGGTAGTATCTATGTAAGTTTTCCAAACTCTAGAAAACAAATTCTGAACTGCTTCTTGTCCCCAGCATTTTGAATTAGAGATATGTAACCTATAATTGGAGAAAATATTGCTTCCTTTAATCATTGACCCACTTGGGAAGACAGGTGTGCACTACTGTAGGACACAGGTGAAGGGCTGAAAAAGGTATACCTGCTCGGCGTCACAGACCTGGGTGGCTTTGAGACGTTGCTGACAGGAAGTACCACTGGCAAAACTTGGAAGCAGGTAGGTATCTTAGTTCATTTTTCATCACCGTAACAAAATATCTGAGGCAGGCTGGCTGTATAAAGAAAAGAGGTATATTTAGCTCACATTTTTGGAGGCTGAGAGTTCAAGCAGCACAATGCTAGCTGTGAGGAGGGCCGCCCGGCAGATGGCAGGAGCATGTATGTGAGACCAGACCGCATCACTGAACGGAAGCCAGAGAGAGAACATGTCCCATAATCCTTTCTCAAGGCATGCCCCAAACTGACCTAAAGCCTTCCCCAAGGCCCCACCTCCCAACATTGCCACACTGAGTACCAAGTTTCCCACACGCGAACCATCGGAGAACACACTTCAGCCCTGTGTGTGCCGTAGTGTACGCATTGTGTACGCACTGGGTGGGTTGACTGGATGCTACACTTCTTCAGGCTGCAGTGAATGCTTTAGATTCTTTTTTTTTTTTTGACAGGCAGAGTGGACAGTGAGAGAGAGAGACAGAGAGAAAGGTCTTCCTTTTGCTGTTGGTTCACCCTCCAATGGCCGCCGCAGCCTGGGCGCTGCGGCCGGTGCACTGCGCTGATCTGAGCCAGGAGCCAGGTGCTTCTCCTGGTCTCCCATGGGGTGCAGGGCCCAAGCACTTGGGCCATCCTCCACTGCATTCCCTGGCCACAGCAGAGAGCTGGCCTGGAAGACAGGCAACCGGGAGAGAATCCGGCGCCCCGACCGGGACTAGAACCCGGTGTGCAGGCGCCGCAAGGCGGAGGATTAGCCTAGTGAGCCGTGGCGCCGGCCCGAATGCTTTAGATTCGGGACACAGGAGTCCTGTTTCTTTTGAAACTATGCCTTCACCAAATCAAGAAGATAATTACAAATCGATATTCTAGAAAATAATTTCAACAAGATAGTATCAAATAATATAAAAGCAGAAATAAATAGAAACATGTTCAAATGTTCTACAACAGAATTCTTCTTTTCTCCCAGAAAAATAAACACAGCATTGTTAAATTATATTATGGGGGGTGATAAAGACAGGGCATACAGAAAAACAAAAGAGAGAAGAATGGAAGTTTGCCTTAAGCCATGACAGGACAAACTGTTTGCAAGATCTTCTTTGTCAACCACTCAAGAGATGAATGAAACATGCATGTATAAGGATCTTCAGGATATCAATGAAATCCCCAAGAGAGGTGGGCCTTTGGGCTTGTGGCTGAGAGGCCCATTAGGATGTCTGTGTCCCACATCAGAGTAACCGGGCTTGGTTCCAGGCTCTGGTTTCTGTTGCCAGCTTCCTGCTACTGCAGATCCTGGGAGGCAGCAGAGATGGCTCAAGTAGTTGAGTTTCCAGCTCCATATTCAGTCCCTCTGGCCATTGTGGGTGTTTGTGGAGAGAACCAGTGGGTCAAGTGCCTCCCCTGACTCTCTAAGAAATCTTTTAGAAGAAAAAAAAAGAAAAAGAAATTCCAAAAGTTCTTCCCTGTTACAGACTGAATGTTTGTGTCCTCCCAAATTCATGTGTTGAAACTCTAACCCCTGGTGAGACTGTATTTAGCAACAGGGCCTTTGTGGAAGTAATTAAGGTTAAGTGAGGCCAGAGGGTGGAATTAATGTAGTTATAAGAAGAAACACAAGAGATATGACTTTCTCACCCTCTGTGCACAACCAGGGTATGATGTCATGTGAGTACAGATAGTGACCTCCTACAGTTGCAGGAAGACAGATCTCACCAGAAACTAACCATGTTGGCATCCTGAGCCCAGTCCTTGAGCCTCTGGAATTGTGAGAAAGGCAATATCTGTTGTTTAGGCTGCTCAGTCTACAGAATTTTCCTTCCAAGATCACTAGTACATTCCTCCTATAAAACAAAAACTAAATGGTGGGGGGAGTCAGAAATAATTTTTACCCAGAAATCTGGAAAGTAACCAAAAGCTTTCAGTAATCACAGATGGGTATTTAGTAAGAAAAAAGTTGAAGTTTGGCAAGAACACTGAACTTTATGGAATTTTAACTGTTACCTTGGTCCTAGCCCCAGATCCCCAGCTCAAAAGTAGCCTTGAAATCAGCAGCCAGAATTTTCCTATAGGCACAAGAAGAAGAAGCAACATTATGGAAACTATAGTTCAGCTTTGCCAAGTTCACACAATATAAAGCTATCAAATTTCCTTAAATCAAAATTTTCATGTTTTAGAGTAGATAGAACCACCTCAACATAAAGTAAAACAAAACACAATATTAGCAAACCCAATGAACTTACAGTTGATTGAGATGATGGAATGAGCTGATAGGTTTAAAGTAAGCTACAATTGATTCATGCAAACTTGTATAGGAAGAGATAGGTAACTTTTCCATAAAAGTGGAATCTACAAAAGGAGAATACTTAGGGACTCTAGCAAAAGAAAAGATAATCTCAGAAAGAAAAACAATACTCACTAAGAGTCACACAGCAATTTAGGAAGACAGCACATTAGATTTGTGAATGGGAAGTTTTCAGTGTAAATATCCAAACTAGAGAACAGAAAGACAAAACAACAGAAAATAAGGAAAAAAACATAGATAGATAAGGAAACACACTATACTTTATACAAGCAAAACTCCATCGAATGTGTGAGAGAATGGATAATAAGGGTGTGGGCTAGCCATGGAAGAAACATAAAATTGGAGCATGCTGGATTTATGGACCTGGGCCCATGAAGTAGAGAGTCTACCTTCAGTGTTAGGCATCCGGAATTTTAAAAGGGCACTAGCAGTTTGCTTGGTTCACTGAAACACAGATTAAAAGATGACCCAAGAGGAGCCAGTTGAAGATTCCAGTCTCCCTTGATTTAACAAAGAGAGAGTGATTCAAACGCTTAGGGAAATGGAAGTGCTAGAGTGGATTTTTTTTAACCTAAAACCCACTCCTCACACTGGGTCCAGAAGACAGCCTTTCCACAATACTCTGAGAAATCAGTTTCCTGAAGGCAGTCCTGATACCCCCGGAGCACTCCACAGCTGTCTCTGAAGGGCAGACTTTATAGTGTGAACCACAGTAACTCATTGGAAAAATTAAATGCAAGAGGAGTAATTAGATTCCAGGGCGGTAGGGGCCAACCAGTGGCCACAACATCCAAAGGTCAGGTGGATATCATTATTGTAACTGACAGGAGAAGTTAAACAGTAATCAAAATAGCCTGACATACATAGACCTGTGGCATTGTCTAGTTAATCACAGTGTTCCTAGAAATGAAATAGGACTTTATTTACATAAGCATAAAAATTTAGGCTAAGCAACAAAAAGTTTAAGTCCAATAATAAAAACAGAAACATGGCTCTTGCATTAATTCCCCGACTTGAGCCAGTTTAAAGATGCAGAACTTACAGTTTTATCTGGGATCTGACTTTTGGGGTCCAGTGTGTCCCTGAAACCATTCTGTGGTTATTTTCCCAGTTCCATAGTGCACAATTGGAATAGATATCCCTAGTGGTTGGCAAAATCCCTAATTTGATTTAGTAACCAGGGCTATTGCAGTAGAAAAGACCAATTGGAAGGCGTTACACCTGCGTCTACCCAACAACTGTAAGTAAAAATCTATAGTGTGCCTCTTGGGTTGGGGAGGATAAAGGAACTGGGAAGATTAGTGTCATTATCAAGGTCTTAAAAGATGAATATCCTCATTATTCAACTCTTATCTGGAGAGTTGAGAGAGATGGATTTTGGAGATCGACAGCAGCCTAACTAAATTGTGACTCCAATGGCGGCTGCTTTACTGGATGTGGTTTCATTGCTTGAGGAAATTGACACACCTCCTGGCACATGGTAAGCAGCTCTTGATTTAGCAAATGCCCCTTTCTCCACACCTATCCAAAAATAAACACCAGAAACAGTTTTCTATAAGCTGGCAAGACGAGCAAAGCACCTTCACTGTCCTACATCAGGGATACATCAACTCTTCAGGTTTATGTCACGACTGAGTTCTAGAGATCTTGACTGCCTTTCCCTTCCACAAGATATCACACTGGTCCTTTACATTGATGGCACTATGCTTAGTGGACCTAATGACCATGAAGCAGCAACCATTCTGGACTCATTGGAAAGATATTCTCATGTCAAAAGAGTGAGAAATAAATTTGATTGAAATTCAGGAATTGGCACCTCACTGAAATTTCTATTGGCCCAGTGTTGTGGAACGTGCCATGATAGCCTTTATAAGGTGAAGGTGAAGTTATTGCATTTGGTTCCTTTTAAAACCAAAAAAGAGATACAGCGCCAGGTGTATCTATTTGAACTTTGGAGGCAACACAATCTCCATTTCGGTGTTTTACTCCGGCCCATTTATCAGGTGACCTAAAAAGCTGATGGTTTTGAGTGGAGCCCTGAGCATGTGAAGGCTCTACAACATGTCCAGGCTGCTGTGTGAGATGCTCTGTCCTTTTCGCCTATGATCTGGTAGATCCAATGGTACCTGAGATGTCACTGGCGGATAGGCATGCTGTTTGGAGATTCTGGCAGGCCCCTATTTTGGATCATGGCTCAGGCCCTTCAGAGTTTGGAGCAAGAGGCTGCTTGCATGAGCAACTGCTTTCCATTTGAAAGACATTTGTTGGCATAAATTATTACTGCTGAGATAGTCTGGAGTGTGGGAGGAGGGAGGGTAGGTGAGAAGTATCATCATGTCCCTAAATCTGTATATATGAAACATATGAAACTTGAATACCTTAAATAAAATTTTAAAAAGAAATAATCTGATAATAATTTGATTTTATTTCCTTGTTTTAAAATTTATTGCTTTATCTAGGCACTCAGAGGATTTTTTTTCTTTTACTTTAATGTCCAGCAATATTAATTGCACGTGTCTTGTGCTTGGTTGCTTGGGTCTGTATTCTCTTGTTTATAGACTGCTTAGTCAACATATAGATCAAAATGATTTTTAATTTAATGATAGTTTTAAAAAAATTTATAGTTTCAGGCCGGTGCTGTGGTGTAGCCGGTAAAGCTACCTCCTGTAGTGCCGGCATCCCTTATGGGCACTGGTTTGAGTCCCATCTGCTCCACCTCCAATCCAGCTCTCTGCTGATGTGCCTGGGAAGGCAGCAGAAGATGGCCAAGTGCTTGAGCCCCTGCACATGGGAGACCTGGAAGAGGCTCCTGGCTCCTAACTTCGGATTTGCCCAGCTCCAGCCATTGCGACCATTTGAGGAGTGAACCAGAAGATGGGTCTCTCCCTCTCTTTCTCTGTAACTCTGCCTTTCAAATAAATAAATAAACCTTTGAAACAATTAATTTCTAGTGTTTTTTCTGCTCTATTTGTTTTAACATTTCAAGGTTTACTATTGTGCATATTTTACATCTTTGCCTGTATTTACTAGTTCTTATATTTTAAAAAAAATTCTTATTTCTTTAATTTGTGAGAATGCATTGTCACTTATTTCTTGCTGGTCATGTTGTCCAGTGAATTTGGCTTAGCTAACTAGTTTCTCTATCATGATGTGGAGAAATGGGTGATAGCTTTTATTTATAACTATCTTCTTTACCACTCATTGTGCAGTCCCTTTGCTTTCAGCAAGCATATTGGATGATCATGTTTTTTTTTTTTTTTTTTTTTTTTTACAGGCAGAGTGGACAGTGAGAGAGAGAGAGAGACAGAGAGAAAGGTCTTCCTTTGCCGTTGGTTCACCCTCCAATGGCCGCCGCGGCCAGTGCGCTGCGGCCGGCACACCGCGGCCGGCGCACTGCGCTGATCCGATGGCAGGAGCCAGGTACTTATCCTGGTCTCCCATGGGGTGCAGGGCCCAAGCACTTGGGCCATCCTCCACTGCACTCCCTGGCCACAGCAGTGAGCTGGCCTGGAAGAGGGGCAACCAGGACAGAATCCGGCACCCCGACCAGGACTGGAACACGGTGTGCCGGTGCCGCAAGGCGGAGGATTAGCCTAGTGAGCCGCGGCACTGGCCTATCATGTTTCTTTATCTGGTGGAGTGACTCAAATCTTCATTCATGAAGAATTTGGTTATTGTAGTTTCACATTAACCTTAACTACAGGACATATTCATAGTAAAAAATACCATGAAGGATTCCCTGTATTCCAAGTATGCTTTCCAGATCTGTCACCCTAACCACCCCGACCAACACTGCAACTCCCTTCTTAGCTGTCCACTCAGGTGTGAGGAGTTCATAGCAGCCAGATAACTAGAAATCTTCTAGTTCAACAGAATCACTGTCGTATCTCCCGAAAGGGCCTTCCTTCCTCTGGGTCAAAGGCATATAGACTAGCAGAGCACAAAGTCATGGAAACAGAAAGCAAAAAATTTCACTAGTGGATTACTAGAGGTAATGGTGAGTGGACCACTCCTGATTCCACCACTTAACTCCTGGACCTGTGGATCCTGGAGAAACAGTACCCTATATTAGACCCTGCGTCAGGCATATACAATCTTCTAGGGAACTCTGTCCCTGCTCTGCCTGGTGTCGTCACTTAGATGGCACTATAACTGAGACTGCAGGAGGCCGTTCCATGGTTCTATCAAGCCAGCTGCTTCAGAATGGTGGGAAACATGGTGAAACCAGTGGATTCCAAGAGTGCAAGCCCATTTCTTTGGCTGTGAAGTGAGTTGTCTGATCACAGCAATGCTGTGCAGAATGCCATGAAGATGGTCATAGATATGTTAGTACACTCTGTGCACTTTGAATATATTATCTCATTATCTCTGTTCTCCCTTGTTTTTGATAACAAGTAAACTTTTAAGTGTGGTTCCCTTTTATGTGATAAGCCTTTTTTTCTTTCTTCCTGCTATCGAAATTTTATTTGTATCTTTCAGTAGTTTGACTATAATATGTGGATCCTTTTGTGTTTATCCCATCTGGAGTTTGTCAAATTCCTTCCATGTGCAGATTTATATTGTCCGGAGTTCCTGTTTCAGATGGTAAAATATTTGCTACACAATTCTAAGTGTGCCAATTCTTTCATCTACAGGGTCAGTTCTCTATTGAGTTCATCTAGTAAATTTTTCATTTCAGTTATTTTACTTTTCACCTCCAAAATTGCCAATTGCAATGATAATTTCTCTTTCTTTCTCTCCCTTTCTCTTCTACCCCCCCCCATATTATAATTCCATTCAGAAATGCAACAAATACCTAGTCTAAGGGTATTTATAAGGGGATAATACATTTTAATCTGTCCTTATAGTATCATAGTTTTTATTAGTTATTGACAATTTTCTAAGTTGTTTGTACTAATTTATTTTTAAATCAAGAATACATGTATTCCTATTTCCCTAAACAACCATACAAACTTGATGCTTTTAAACATGTGCTACTCTGATAGCAGTAAGATGAATTATCATTGTTTTGAATTTAATTTATCCTGAATAGTGGGTTTTAAGAATATTTTCACAAGGGCCAGTGCTGTGGCGTAGTGGGTAAAGCTGCTACCTGTAGTGCTGGCATCCCATATGGGTGGCAGTTTGAGTCCCGGCTGCTCCACTTCCAATCCAGCTCCCTGCTAATGTGCCCGAGAAAACAGTGGAAGATGGCCCAAGTCCCTGGGCCCTTACACCCACATGGGAGACCTGGAAGAAGCTCTAGGCTCCTGGCTTCGGATCGGCCCAGCTCCAACTGTTGCAGCCATTTGGGGGAGTGAACTGGCAGATGAAAGACCTCTCTCTCTGCCTCTGTCTTTCTGTAACTTTGTCTTTCCAATAAATAAATACATCTTTTTAAAACAAGAATATTTTCACATATTTTATTTGCTTTTATTTTATAAATAAATTTTCCTTGGTTCCATGACTTGTGATAATTGCTGTGAAATATTAAATCAGATAATCATCATTAAGATTTATGAGATAATAACTATTATTTAATCTTCCAATTCTTAAAAGATGTGCATTAAAATTGTGCCAAGGAGCATAGAAGTGTATGTTTTTATTTTAACATCTTTAAATATTGCCTTCACAGATTTCAAGACTTTTTAGTGCATATGTATTATACAAAAACTTCAAGGATGTTTTGATATATGGCTGCTATCTTTCTTTTGCATTTGGTTTTATCTTATGTTTTATCCATAATAATTACTTTTTTTTCTTTCTCTTCTTTTTTTATGTTTCATTTTTATTTATTTATTTTTTTCTTTTTTTAACTTTTATTTAATGAATATAAATTTCCAAAGTACAGCTTATGGATTACAATGCCATCCCCCCCATAACGTCCCTCCCACCTGCAACCCTCCCCTTTCCCACTCCCTCTCCCCTTCCATTCACATCAAGATTCATTTTCAATTCTCTTTAGATACAGAAGATCAGTTTAGCATACATTAAGTAAAGATTTCAACAGTTTGCTCACACACAGAAACATAAAGTGAAAAATACTGTTTGAGTACTAGTTATAGCATTAAATCTCAATGTACAGCA